>NC_052056.1:107812103-108071741 GCF_903992535.2 Arvicola amphibius | reverse complement strand
CCCATCCATCCATTTATCTATTCACCCATCCCTCCACCCTCCCATCCATCCATCCATCCATCCATCCATCCTCCCATCCACCCATCCTCCCATCCATCCATACACACATACATTTATCTATTCATCCATCCACCCACCCTCCCATCCACCCATCCTCCCATCCATCCATGCAGTCACTCAAAGGACCTACTTTTTAAGCACCTATGCATTGATAGAGCCACACTTTGGGTTAGTGATGGAGGGATATAGAAGGGACAACAACTGCCTTCTCAAGTGGAATTGCCTCACTCTAGCTCCCATGACACTGTCTCTAGGATCTTATGCCCAACAAGCACCACGTCTACCTACTAAGTACTTACGACTTACCGAGGAGGGGGTCAAGGCAGAAGGGGATGGGGGCAGAGGTTAATGGAAGCAGAGTTTGGGTTTGGGAAGATAGATCACCCCCAGCGAGGGATAGTAGCGCTACTTCCACAGTAGTGAGAACATTATTGGTGCCGCTGAACTTGTACTTGAAAAGTCGTGCCAACAGCTGGGTGGTGGTGGTGAATGCCTTTAATCCCAGACTTGGGAGGCAGAAACAGATGGATCTCTGTGAGTTCTAGGCCAGCCTGGTCTACAGAGTAAGTTCCAGGACAGTCAGAGATACACAGAGAAACCATGTCTCAAAAAAATGAAAAAAAAAATGAAAACAAAAACAAAATGGTGGGGGCTGGAGAGATGGCTCAGTGGTTTAGAGCATTGCCTGCTCTTCCAAAGGTCCTGAGTTCAATTCCCGGCAACCACATGGTGGCTCACAACCATCTGTAATGAGGTCTGGTGCACTCTTCTGGCCTGCAGACATACACATAGACAGAATATTGTATACATAATAAATAAATAAATAAATATTAAAAAACGAAGAAAAATGGTGACAGTGGTAAATTTGAGTGTTTCCCTCCAATGTGGGGGCCAAAAGAAAGGAGTGTTAAAAAATATAGTAAGGCCGGGCGGTGGTGGCGCACGCCTTTAATCCCAGCACTCGGGAGGCAGAGGCAGGCGGATCTCTGTGAGTTCGAGACCAGCCTGGTCTACAAGAGCTAGTTCCAGGACAGGCTCCAAAGCCACAGAGAAACCCTGTCTCGAAAAACCAAAAAAAAAAAAAAATATAGTAAGACCCTCAAGAGCATTCTTTGAGGGGAAGTTGCTATACAGCAAAGGCCATACATTATATGAGTCCCTTTATAAGAACTGCTAGAAAGGACTAGAGACATAGCTGGGTGGTTAGAGCACTGGCCCCTCATCCAGAGGACCTTGGTTTGATTCCCAGCACCTACATGATGGCTCACAACCATCTGTACCTGCAGTTCCAGGAGACCAGACCCCCTCTTCTTGTCTCCACAGGTACCAGGTGTGGTAATATGAAATTCACACAGACAAAATATCCATACAACAATAACAAAGGAACTTCTGTGAGTATCGATGCCAAATTAAAGAAAAAGTGAAGTTGGAGAGCTTGCCAGGGATGAGGGTTTAGGGAAAACTGTTCATTGCTAAGGGGCAAGGGTCATTTTAATGAGGTACAAATTTTCCCCTTGCAATGATGCTCGTTATAAAAGCTGTTTACACTGATCAAAATTCATCAGGGCTGGAAGCAATATGTACCTAAAGTCTTGGCATTGAGGAGGCTGAAGCAGGAGGATCATTTGAGCCCAGAAATTCAAGACCTAGGCAATATGGTAAGACCCAATTTTAAAACAAATAACCATATATATTTCTTCTAAAATTGACTGTGCAAATTATATTTCAATAAGTCATTGGTGTTACCTAGGAATTTGTAGAAATGACAAGTTCACTGGACCAGCAGGCACATCCCTCCCTTTGCTCCCCTTTAGCCTGTGTCTGCCAGATACCCAAGGGACACAATACACCTGCAGCTTCCTCCCTTAGAGAAAAGAGTAGAAATGCTCCAGCCACCCAAATTATCAGGCAGATGAAGATGGAAGGCAGCAAGGAAGGCAGGGGAATGGCAGGGCTGTCTCTCATCCTGCCCCTCCCTGGCCGTGGACTTCCTGTGTCTTGCTGGCTCTACTTCATTCCAGAGGCTTCCAGAACCTCCCTCTGCTCACTCTAGGTGGAACCCTCTGCCTACAGAAAAGCCCAGCCCTTGCTTATCTGCATCTTATTTGATGATAGGTCCAAAAAAAAAAAAAAATCAATTCAGGGGCTCAACTGAACATCACATGTCTCTTAATTAAATCTCCTGTCTTTCTCTTGCCTCAGGAATGTATCTCAGGCACAGCCAAGCACTGCTTAACTCATTTGAGTGAGATGCCCAGAGGAAGGCATCTGCAGACCTTAAAACACTGTTTACCAAGGCAGTCCTGGTCCTCAGCACCTCCCTCACGGATGGCTTCCCTCCTCTGCAGCTCTCCAACTGCCTGTCCACAAGGTCAGAAATGACTTGGCTCATTCTTCAGTTGGGAAAGCCAGAGTGTCTTTTAGGCAGTCGCTCAGAGAGAGCCAGAGGCCACGCACACTCCCTGGGTCCCCTCTGACCGGTGTACATTTCAACACCAGGATATGTTGCAGATCCTGGGGAAGCCACGCCTTCTCCTGCTCAGAGAACCAGCACCCCAGTGGCTCCTGTGTGTCTGCTTGGATCGCTGCCTCTGCCAGGTATAAGTCCAGGGTTTCTTGTGACCCAGTTTGGCTGAGTCGGCTTTCCTACTGGATAAGAGAGATGGATCCGGTCTGTGAGGGGGAGAGGCTCGGCGATGCCACGGTCCCGCAGTGAAGGACCTGAAGATTCTCAGAGATGCCAAAGGCCCGTTGAAATCTCCCCTCCGTCGCTGTGATAAAACACTTTGGCAAAAGCAATTTAAGGAAGAAGTGCTCTATTCTTAGTTCACCCTTGCACACTGGAGTCCATCGCCGCAGGACTCACAGCGGCCAGAGGTGGTCACCTTCATCTGCAGGCAAGAAGCAGACAGGAGGGTCAAAGTCAAATACGAGCAAGGGCTGAGTCACTGTCTCATTCTTATACAGTCTAGGAGCCCCTAGCCAGGGAATGGCGCCAGCCACACTTAAGATGAGTCTTCCCTGACAGGTGTGGTAGCACTCACCTTTAATCCCAGCACTTGGGGGGCAGAGGCAGATGGATCTCTGTGAGTTCAAGGCCAGCCTGGTCTACACAGGACAGCAAGGACTACAGAGAAACCTTGTTGTGGTAGTTTGAGTGTAATTAGGCCCATAAACTCATAGGGAATGACACTATTAGGAGGTGTGGCTTGTTGCAATAGGTTTGGCCTTGTTGGAGGAAGTGTGTCACTGTGGAGGTGGGCTTTGAGGTCTCATATATGCTCAAGCCACGCCCAGTGTAGCAGTTCACTTCCTGTTGCCTACGGATCAAGCTGTAAAACTCTCAGCTCCTTCTCCAGCACCATGTCTGCCTCCATGCTGCTGTGTCCCACCATGATGATAATGGACTAAACCTCTGAACTGTAAGTCAGCCCCAATGGAATGTTTTCCTTTATAAGAGTTGCTGTGATCATGGGATCTCTTTACAACAATAGAAACCCTAACTAAGACACCTGTCAAAAAAAAGATGACTCTTCCATATAAATTATGTAATCAAGAGAACCCCACAAGGATGCCCCAGGACCATCTTCTGGGTGTTTTTTAGGAATTCTGTTGTGTATCCGAGGACTGTGATGAAGACTGGATGGATTTATTCATGCCAACCACCAAGCAGTCGGAACCACCACGTCCATCTCCAAGATTACCCAACAGCTGTGTGAGGAAGAGGAGGAGCATCACCGCTGACTGTGGAGAGCAGCAAGGCTACACAGCCTAACTTTCTGGGTGGCATTGACATATCTGTGACAACATGATTTACCATCCCATCGTCATGGCGACCCTGTGGGGGAGCTGCGCAAGGATTGTGCCTGATGGGAGGATTCCTATAGTTCAGGCTCCTATCACGAATCCATGGATGAAGGGGATTTAAGAACCACAGAAATCAGTTTCTCTTGGTCCCAGAAGCCAGAGGCCAGAAGTCTGAGTCCAAGCCACCAGCATGGCTGGGGTCTAGTGAAGGGGATATTCCAGGTTTTAGGCTGCGGGTTTCTTGAGACCTTCCATATAAGAAGGAGGGAGAGAGAGCTTTCTGGAGGCCTTCTCAGGAGGGCAATAACGCCACCCATGACAGCTGCACCATCGCTGTATAGCCGTTTCTCAAAGGCCTGGTCTCCTACCATCATAGCCGGATATTAGAACTCAACATAGGAATTGGGAGGGAGATTGCAGCCGTGCAGGACACGCCCCTCCTGCGTACTGAGTGCTTCTTGTTTCTTGCCCTTTGATGCTGCTGCTGACCTCTTATGACTTAGACAATGGCACACATGAAACGCCTACTTTAGTGCTAGCTCCAGTCAGTACTTAAGTAGCGGAAATTCTTACCGTGTCTGGTTTTAGGAGTCTTAGCTTTGGAGTCAAGTGGTGAAACGAGACGATTCCATCGCTTTCCAAACTGCGGGGGAGGGAGGGCAGGCAAAGAACATCAGGGATGAACTTGGCCTAGAGTCCGGTGCAGCCAGACCAGAGGAACTTTCCCGTGACGTGAGTGAGAAAAGGACAGCCAGGACAGAGCTGGAGTTAGAAATGATCAGGAACTCCCAGGTCCTATGCCTCCCTTGCCCCTGTCCCTGCCCCACCACACCCCTGACCTGCCCCCACTACACTCCTGCCCCACCATGCCCTTGCCCTGCCCCTGCCTCCCCTACCCCACAACACTCCTACATTGCCCCACCACACCCCTGCTCTGCTCTGCCCTGCCCTGCCCTACCTTCAAGATCTCCAGGACGTCAATAGCAAACTGTTGCTCTCTTGCCTGCGTTTCTACCTACTCTATGGGGCCCAATTTCTAGACTGTGCTGTTCAAATGCTAAGAAGGTCTTGGGCGCAGTTTGTCAGCCCATGCTTGATTCTCCAGCTTGTATGGAGCCCTCCTGCGTGCCAGGGCCTGGTGAGGGATGGGGCAGGGAGGAGCTGGAAGTACAAAGCCAAGTTAAACGTCACCTCCGCCTCCCCTGACAGTCTGTTAAGGCAAGACAGACAGGACAGGTAATCAACCAGGACACATGGCAGATCGGCCCAGGTGACATGAGCACGATAATTATCGCTGAGGAATTGTCTAGAAACTCTTATTTCAGCAAATCCAGCAGAGGCCTGGGTGCTGACTGGGAAAACATATATTACAGGTTCGATTTTTTTTTGGTCTGACTTAATTGGACAGATGTTTTACTAAATCAAATTTGATTAGGCCATTAGTTGATGCTTTACTTCATCTAATGAGCACAGGCTGCCCCCAGCACATCCCACCCCACCTCTGTAAATCGCAGAAGAAACACACAAACAAAACCAGGCAAGTGTGAATTCTCTTGGGTTTTCATTTTTTTTTTTTTTAATCAAAGCAGGCTCGAGAGGACATTTATTCCCTTGAGGTTGTTATTTTCTGTAAAACACCCCTGTTGGTGGCTGGGGCAGCCAAAGCGAGGCACCCCAAAGTGTGTGGTTTGTTTGTTTACTTCATGCTGCTGAGTAAGGAACCCAGAGCCTTGCACTTGGTAAGCACAGGCCATAGCATTGACCTGAGGCCTGGAATGGAGAAATTCTGTCTTGTGGTTTTGGAAGCCAGAGGTACAAGACCAAGCTGTAGGCAGGGTTGGTTTCTTCTGAGGTCTGTAAGAAAGGAAAAGTGTCCCAACCTCGAGGGGGCTGATGGTATTGTTGGCAGTCTTTACAAATATATCAGCTTCCACCACACTATACTGGTGCCTAATGGCCTTGTCTTGGTCATCTGCCCCATCTCTCCATAGGTCCTGTGCCCAGGCTTGCTTGGAGAAGGCAGATTTAACTCATGATAACACCTACTTTTATAGGTTGGTATATAGAGTGTCCTTCTATCTGTGTTACTTTCTACCACTGTAAAGAAACACAATGACCAAAGGAACTAATACAAGAAAACATTTAATGTGGGGCTGGTTTACAGTTTCAGAGGGTGAGTCCATGACCATCACGGTAGGGAGCATGGCAGCAGGCAGGGAGGCAGGCGTGGTGCTGGGGCCCTAGTTGAGGGTTTACATCTAATACAAAAGGACAAGGGAGACAGAGCACTCATTGGGAAACCTCAAAGACTGCCCCCTAATGACACGCCTCCTCCAATGAGGCCACACCTCCTAATCCTTTCCAAACAGTTCCACCAACAGGGGACCAAACATTCAAAGATATGAGCTTATGGGGGTCATTCTCATTCCGACCATCACACTTTGTCAAGGGGTTATGGATTGAGATTTCATTTCTAGCTGGTGAAGACGTTTGGAAAGGTTCAGGAAACCTCAGGAGGTGGAATCTTCCTAGAGGAAGTTTGTGTGAAACTGGTCTGTTTATAAATAGCTTTGAGGGATTCTGGGTAGAGCTCTGTTGTTGAACTACAAGCCGATCATGTTCAAGGCCTTGAATTCTGTTCCCAGTACCTCCCCAAGGTACCCTATATAATACATTAGGACAATTACCTTAGAAAACTAATATGCAACCATAACCCTTTCAAGAGGAATATGCAACAACACATCCAAGACTCGCTGTGGAGCAAATCAAAAGGACTCAATGCTCTGAAAGCATTTTGTCATTTTAACAATATTTAAAAATAAGTATTTCTGAGCTGCCACTCATAGCCCTCAGTCCCGCAAGTGTTTATTTCCTGCTGCTGTTGGGACAATTTTGATGGAAAAGTTTGAAAAGATCCGTCTTCAGGAAACAGCTCAGTAGATGCCTCTAGACACACAGGCAATCATTGCTGCGCTATTGCTATTCCCAACCCAGATACAAAGACCTATTTCGACTTAATAATTGAACATCTTCTTAAGTCTGGGTCACTGTGCTGGGGGCTAGGGATGTCGTGGGGAAATTATGGCTTGTGGGGAAGAGGATCCCTGAGCAAATGCTGTTGACATAAACACAGCCATGTCAGGGACCCATTGCCTCAGACCTGTGGGGGTGACAAAGCCTTCCTCTGGTCCAAGTGTGACAGTTGGTGGTATGCAGAAAATGCCCACCATAGCCTTCTCTCTCCTCCCCTCCCCCTCTCCTCCCCTCCCTCCCGTGTTTACTGTCTGAAGTCTGCTCCCAACAGAATCAACTCCTACCAAGATTAGCTAAACCCACCCCCTTGTCATTCTTCGTACACTAGCCCCACCTCCTTATTCATCTGTATATAATGTTGTCTTCTTGTTCATCTTTAGCCAATAACCCTGCCTTCTTACGTATCTGCATACAGCCCCATAGCCCTACCTGCGTGCTTATCTGTATGTGATAACCTACCCCTATGTTCAACTCTACATACTAAACACACTGAGCTCCTGGGTGCCGTGGCTTCTCCATCTGAGCTCCCAGGCCATCTGAACCCAGATTTTCTGTGTCTGTGTGTCTGGCATCTCTTCATTCCCTCACTCCCAGTTAGGTCAATGCCTGGGGCCCTGCGAGGATACGTGACAGTCTTCTTTTCTAGTTGATAAAGACCGCAGTCCCAACTGATGGGCGTTTTAATAAATAATATGCTTAATATATCAGCTGCATGCCATGTGGGCATTAAATGGAAATTAGGAAAACTGTAAATACCACTCAAAATTCCAAAGGACTGAAAATGTCATACTCTACCTGTGTGAGCTATTCGTGTTTGCTGACTTTCATCTGCTTAGTTCATGCCTGTGCCTCTAGAGCTTCGAGTAATGCCTGGAATACTGAAATCGCTCAGCAGAATGCGGGGAGTGTAATTAATGTAATGACGACTAGAAGGTCATGTGCAAAATAAGATTCGGGAACACCTGCTGCTGGGTGTATGCCAGCGGCTCTAAGCCTTGCTAACGCTGCGGCCCTTTAATACAGTTCTTCATGGTGAGGTGACCCTCCACCATGAAATTATTTTGTTGCTACATCATAACAGCAATTCTGCTACTGTCATGGATCTTAATGTAAACATCTGATATGCAGGACATCTGATCGTACCCCACAGGTTGAGAAGCACTGGTTTAGGTGACGGGATTGAGGCTGTGCTTTCTTCCTTTCTTCCAACAATGTTTGTGTGTATACAGCTGCGGTGATGGTTTGTTGGATACAAATTCACAGATTGAATAAGAGAGTCCTCAATGCTGCAAGTGTGCGTAGGGCAGAGAATGAAGATCTTAAGGAGATTTTTCAAGACTAGAACTGTAGGCTATGGCTCGGGCAGAGAGACTGTCTGGTCCTGATCGCTTTGTCTGGACCACAACACTTTCTGGCTAGTTCTGGAGCTGCTAGCTTGGGGATGTCACTGAAATGGCCTCTGAGAAGCCATGGGTGATGGCTATGGGTGACGGGGACCCCTCTGCTCCCCACCATCCCACTCCGCTGCCACATTCTGTACTCGTTCTGGCTTCTTTTCCCCTTGCTCTTCCAAGGAAGGGTTAGGAAGCAATTTCTCACACTTCCTTGACTTCCGATGAGTTGTTGTTGCTGTTGATTGCATTGTTTTTATTTTCTGTGTTTGGGCGTTTTTCTTGCATGTATACCACAGGCGCACATGGCCCAAGGAGGCCGGAAAAGGACATCAGATCCCCTGGAACAGGAGTTACAGGTGGTTGTTAGCTGCCATGTGGGTGCTGGCAATTAAGCCTGAGTCCTCTGCAAGAGTTGGCAGTGCTCTTAACCACTGGGCCATCTCTTCAGCTCCATCAGACAAGGTTTTAAAAGCCTGCCTTGATGAAGGGTCTGGTGCAATCAGCAGAGATAAGAAGCCAAAATTGCTATATGTCCTGGCAAAATACTTTGTCCCATCATGAATTCTCAGCACCCAGGGGTCCTCCTCCTATCAGTCAGCAGCGTTATAGGCCTCCATGAAATTCCCTCTGGCCAACACACATGCACGCACGCACACACACACACACACACACACACACACACACACACTGTCTCTATGTCTCATAGAGATCACTTAAAAACTCATGTCTCAAACCTTCCCCACTGTCTCCCGCTGCAGCCACAACCCCAGTCCACAGTCCCAGGACCTTCCACCTGCATTGCTGCCACACCCCCTCTGACAGCTTCTGCCCTCAGCCTCTTGGATCAGTTTTCTACATGGAAGCCACCCCCACTGCTCGGTGTCACCACCTTCGGAGGTGCTGTTTCTCTTGGCGTGAATTCAGGACTCCTAAGAGGGACTCCCAGACTCCCCAAACCTACCCTTGTCTATCTCCCTAGCCTTTCCCCCTGTACCGCCCCTGTCAGTCACTAAAGATCTTCAGGCTCTCACATTAAACAAGCTCATGTGGGCCTCGGGGCCTTTGCACATGAGTTTCTTCCTACCTAGAACCTACTTTTCACTGCTCTGTCTCGTCAACGGCCATTCCTTCTTCACTCTCGGCTTGGAGTCGTCCTCCTGGGTGAATATGACCTCTTCATGGCGATGAAAAGCCCCCTCAGTATGTAAGTATGTGGTTATTGGTTGTCGCTTTATTGCTTTTATCCCTCCTTAGCTGCTTACGTCACCGAAGGCAAGAACACGACCACAGCCTTGGCTGTTGTGGGCACATCCAGTGTCCGATGAGGCCCTGGCTCATGCTACACCCTCAACACGTATTTGTCAAATCAGTGATTCATGGGACAAGCCCGGATATCAGTTACATGGCAAGAAATATTTCCCGATAGGCCCTTCATCTGGTGAAATTGTGCTTATTCAACCGTGGCACGACAGGGCTGAGGACTGAGCTCAATGGTAGAGTGCCCACCCGGCGCATGCAGGGCAGTAAAGCCCATGCCTAGGGTGGCAAAATCAAACAGGTGCCAGGGTACACTCAGAGCAGAGCATCGTTCTTTTGCTGACAGCGAGAGTCTCCCTCAAGGACGCGCTTCTTCAGTTGACAGTTCATTCCTAGAGGCAGACATATAGTGGGCAATCAGACACAGCCCCAGGTGGCAGGCAGGGTTTCTCACAGAAGCGTCATTAGGCATTTTATAAATTAGGCAAGCTGGGGCCATGAGTGATAAAGGTGTCCTCGGCTTGTCTGAACTGATGGAGGTCCATCGGTCAAGTGAATGTCGTATGTGACGGATGCAGCCCCGGCTGCCTTAAACAACAAGGAGGCTTTATTGGCTTCATAACCAAAGAGTTCAGAAAGCAGTTATCCTTTGGGTTAGGCAGCCTTCTGTAGACCAGTGATGTCACCAGGGCCCCTGTTCCTCTCCATCACTGACCAGCACGGCTGTGGCCGCTCTACCCTGAACACACCAGATCTCATCTTATTACAGCATTACTCAGCTTCTCGTTCCATGCCTGCAAAACAGATCAAGCCCCCCCCCCCCGCCCCGCCATCCCATCTCACAGGCTGAGCTGGAGAAAAGAGCGCCTGTCTTCTGGACATTTCCATAGTGTTTCTTCATCCTAACTGACTAGTAAAACCACAAATAGACCAATCCCCAGTGTCCTGCCCCAGCACCCCGGCTCCCCATAACGCAAGAGCTTCTCTTCTTTTCCCCTTTTCCTTAGAATTTCTTTCTTTATGGCTTACTGTATATTTCTCATGAAAAATAATTTCTGCACTTACCAAAACTTACTTTAAATTGCTACAGAAAAGATGCATGTATCAGGTACTTTTCTGTTCAACCACACACACATGCAAACACACAGACACACTGCATACACACATGCAAAAACACATGTCAAAAATGTGATGGCGGGCTGGAGAGATGGCTCAGCAGTTAAGAGCACTGACTCCTCTTCCAGAGGTCCTGAGTTCAATTCCCAGCAACCACATGGTGGCTCACAGCCAACTATAATGAGATCTGGTGCCCTCTTCTGGTGTGCAGTCATATATGGAAAGGAATGTTCTATACATAATCAATAAATCTAAAAAAAAATGTGATGGCTTATTTCATGTGGTTTCTGTTGGTGGAGGGCCGGGACATGTGCTGTACCAGCAACACTGTCATGGACAGTCCTTATTGGTATTTTCTCATGGAAGATTCCAGGATCGTTCTTGGCAGTAGAATTGCTGGGTCAGGGGATTTTTAAAATATTGATACACACTGTGGTATTCATTATGTTTTACCTCTGTGAGAAGGCAGCTGGCAGCAGCTTACAGGAGTAAGTTCTGGAACGTACCACTTCAGTCCACCCTGGAGCGAAGGCAGCCCAGCAGCTTCATGAGGCAGTCAAGACATAAAGAGACTGGGCTAGCATCGGAATCCAAAGTTGCCTTCAAGGCCCACCCCCAGTGGTCCACTGTAATCAAAAAAGAGTCCACAAGCCTCCTAACATAACTACATAGCTCCATCGTCTGGGACCAAACATCCAAACAGAGGAGCCTCTGCGGGACATTCCCCTTACACCAGCACGGCCAATAGCCAAGCTGGGGCAGTTGTGAGTCACTGGTCCAGTAGCTACTGCCCTTTCCAGCCTCCAAATGCTGTCCTGAATTCCATTGTTAGTGTCATGGTGGTAGTGGGTAGCAGGGAACACTCCAGATCTGTTTCCCAAGTTCAGCAGGTGGAGAAGGCCCCACCCCAGCTTACACACAGGGACCCAAAGCCACCAAACTCATGAGCATCACACTGCTCACGCTGCCCGGCGGTGAGTGCCATGGAACTTCATGTCTCTGTCAGTGTGACTGACGAGCGTGGCATTTTGCTTTGCTGGGAGGAAGGCCCAGCGGCTCTGCATTCTCCTGCTCCCTGGCATTTCTTTCTCCTGTTCTGCCATTTCAGATGTCTGCCCAGAATCTACTGGGATGTTTGGGTTTCTAGTAATAGGTGCTCTTTACAAATTCTTGGCCCTTATGGTTTTTTGGAGGAATCTCATTTTTATTGTTTTTAATTTCCCAAGCTTATTCTGCCCTTACAGGAAACAACTAAAGACCAGACTAGAAGGCTTGAGGAGCCAGTTCAGCAGCAGAGCACTGGCTGATCTTCCAGAGGACCCGGGTACAGTTCAGAACCCATGCCCAGCAGTTCACAACTGCAGTAACTCCAGTTCCAGGGGATCTGATGCCCTCTTCTGGCTTCTGTGGGCTTCAAAATGTGCTTGCATGCATGCACAAACATACAGACATGAGTGCACGGGTACACACACACGCATAGGTCAGTGGTTCTCAACCTGGGGTTTGCAGCCCCCAGATGCCCTTTCAGGCATCCTGCATGTCAGACATTTACATTACGATTCCTAACAGGAGCAAGATTACAGCTATGAAAATAATTCTGTGGTCAGGGATCATCACACCGTGAGAAGCTGTGTTAAAGGGTCGCAGCGCTAGGAAGGATAAGAGCCACTGTGCACCGAGGTGAACGCAGAGCCTTGAGAATGGGAAGCACCAACTGTCCTGCTGAGCGACTCCCCCCACAAAGCGTAGGAGGCTTTTCGTCCATCTAGGCACAAGCCGCTTAAAGTTTTCGCACATATAGCTCCTTTTTGTCCAAGAAATGTTTGCCGAAACCCAAAATGTATACAATACAAATACTCAAAAATCAAATGTTGATTCAAATCATAAAGAATTTTGTTTTAAAACTATTCTTGGACATATATATATACATATATATACACACATATATGTACATATACTATATATTATATAATATATTATTTTAGTGCTTAAATATAAATTTGCATACTAACAAGATGACTCTTTGTTATTTTGAGGCAATCTTTTGTAGCCAGGGCTAAGGCTCCTGCTCACTATGTAGCTGAGGATGACCTTGAACTCCTGACCCCTATGTCAAAGGTTAGGGTTTGGGCCTGGGCCATCGTCCCCAATTTATGTGGTGCTGGGCATGGAAATCAGAGCCCTGCGTGCTGGGTAAGCATTCCTACCAACTGACCCCATTCCCTGCTCTGCTTGCTGACTTCTATGTAGAGAATTAAACCTTAGCTGAATATTTGACAGGGGACATCTTAACATTTTTCAGAATTGGTCTTAAAAAAAAATTATAAGCATCAATATCTTGAACACTGCTCTTCATAACTATATGATATAAAGCGGCAGATATGTGGTTAGTTCATTTCAGAAATTGTTGGAAATTCTGTCCTAATCCAAAGGCAAAATTCATTTCCTGATTTTTTTTTAAGGGAAATCAAGTCTGCAACTCAAACAGCAGCAAAATCAAAACAAAAACAAATGGCATTCTTACACAACACAAGCCAATACTGATTCTATACTTTCATGCTGAAGACTGACAGGAGCAATCGCTTTCTATAGTTAATCCATGATGACTTTATAGGAGCAGAGCATTTCAAATGCGCAGCAAAAACAGTTTAATTCCAAACAGAGTAGTCTCGAACCCAAGCCAGGGTGCTTCAGGAAGCCTTAGCTGATTTCAGAGGTCAGTGCATGACTGTTTGCACGGACTGAAGTGTGAGCATTGCGTGTGTACAGCCAGAGTCGTGGTAAAACCACATGAGTCGCACAGGTTAGCACTGTCAGGGGCACCCCGGATTCGCTAGCAGTTTACTCAGAGTTGATTTTGATTGTTTGTAGATTGCAGAGACGTCCTGAGTGATGGGAGTCACTCCGACATGGCCGTGTCCAGGGCTCCAGTGCTTCAGCCCCATGAGAACTGCAAAGCCTTCCCTGGCTGGAGCTCAAGGAGGATGGCAAAGCTCTCCCTGGGAGTCTGGGTGACCAGACGCTGGCAACTGCACCTTCCTCCTCCAGGCATTCATGGTCTGAGACTGCTCATATCCCCTCGCCCTGTGCAGCACATCTAAGCATGCTGAGGTTCGCCGGCTGTGGTAGGCTCCCGCCACCAGAGACAGCGGACCCCCACCTGATCCCAGCTTGCCTGTGCGTGTGTCTGTCCTTACTTCATTTCCTTGCTACCCTGACAGGGTTCTAGGACCCGCACCATGGGAGATGTGATAGTCCTTGCACACCCGGAAACCTTCTACCGTTACCAAATTTCTCATGACCTCATAGATTGTTTAGGAAGCTTTATCTAGAATGTCACGAGGGAAAGGCGAGAAGATAAATAGACTAAGAGACGGCACTGGGGGCAGGACACCAAGCTGCCACTAGGGAGGGGGACTCCGTTGCTTGCAGAAGAGCCGTATCCTAACGAGCTTCTATTACCAGTTAAACGGAGAACTACTTTCTACACAAAGTGGACAGGGCCTGGAGTCCTCTGAAGAGGAGGACAGAATCCATCTCCCTCTCTGGGCATTCTGTGCATGAGGGAGGGGAGCTAGGGAAGTCATTCCGGGAGAGAAGTCACTGACTGTCAGGAATGGAGCTGACTAGGACTGAGACCAAGATGGGTATCAGAGGGAAAGACATACTTGGGGGAAGAAAGGGAGCCAGGATTGCTGTCTGCATCAGATGAAGAAGCAGGAGGGGTCTGAGTCGGCTCCAAGGCACTTAGCCACTCTTGATGCCTAAGGACGCTGGATAGAGAGGACCAGAGGCAAAGAGGTTCTTCTTGCTGCTCTGTCTTCCTCTCTGAATCTCAGCATATCTTCCAGGACCAAGGAGAAGAGCTACGGCCACACACTTCAAGAATTCTCTTCCTTTAGAAGGCCCAAGAGTAGCCGGGCGGTGGTGGCGCAGGCCTTTAATCCCAGCACTCGGGAGGCAGAGGCAGGCGGATCTCTGTGAGTTCGAGACCAGCCTGGTCTACAAGAGCTAGGTCCAGGACAGGCTCTAGAAACTACAGGGAAACCCTGTCTCGAAAAATCAAAAAAAAAAAAAAAAAAAAAAAAGAAGGCCCAAGAGTTAAGATTTTGTTCATTGGAGACCTAGGCAAGGTGGCCATGGCTCAAGACTGGGGCCTTTGCCAAGAAGAGCATCTCAGCTGTCACGACCACATCACTTCTGCTCAGGTGGTCTTCGTGGGCCGAGAGGAAACAGTGCCCTGCTTCCACACCTTACACAGTCGCCTGAGCTCATGGCTCCCCTCCAAGCCTGGAAGAAAATGGGGCTCTGTTATGATTCTCTGCTTTCCAGGGTTCTGAAGATAACGTGATAGAATTCTTTATTCTCATAGGCGTGGGTTTGCTTCAGGGCACCGTAGTCTTGGCTATTATTACTCAGAATGATGTTTTCAGGCACGAGCTGTCCTCAGGACTGCGCACAGCCTAAACTCACGTGACCTTGCCCTTGTGACTGTTTACAACTTGAACTCACGTGACCTTGAGTAACCCCATAATACCCTCAAACCATAAATTGCCCTGAATAAAGATGGCTATTGCATGAGACATCAGTCCACCTCATTTTTTAGGCTCCATTCTCCCAAGTTCACAAGGCCAAATACAGTGGTAATAAGAGTCTGTTTGGGATTATTAAGACATGTTGCATTCGCTTATGCTGTGGAACATTTATTTCATGATGCAAAGACGTGTTGCATTCTTTTATGTTGCATTTGTTTAACTCTGTGAAGCTGTGTTACTTTGCCTGCCTAAAACACCTGATTGGTTTAATAAAGACCTGAACAGCCAATAGCAAGGCAGGAAAAAGGATAGGTGGGGCTGGCAGAGAGAGAATAAATAGGAGAGATCTGGGAGAAGAGGATCAAGGAGAGAGAAAAGAAGGGGCCAGCCACCCAGCTACATGGCCAAACATGGAATAAGAAGGAAAGAAAGGTATACAGAAAAAGAGAAATGTAAAAGCCCAGAGGCAAAAGATAAATGGAATGATTTAAGAAAAGCGGGCAAGAAACAAGCCAAGCTAAGGCCAGGCATAATAAGTCTCCATGTGTATATTTATTTGGGAGCTGGGTATTCTCCCCCCCTTAAGAGTAAAAGTCAAAGTATAAAAAAAAACCAACAAGAGTCCATTAATAATATTATTTGATTATGTAGCATAATAACAAACCTATTACACATGTCTAAGACCACGAATCTTAATACAGTCAGCCCTCTACATTCACTGATTAAAACAAACCAACCAACAAAACCCCACAGATCAAAAACGCTGGGAGTCTTTGCTGTCCCTCCACAGACAGTAAGACTGCTTGCTGCCCTTCTGATGCCTTGAGTTTGGTTCCCCAGGATCCACAGGGAGGAAGGAAAAAACTAATTCTAGCAAGTTCTTCTCTGACCACCACATGCTTGCCATACATATGCCTGCCCCACCTCTATCCCATCCCCACCCCATCCCACGTTAAATCAATAAGCACAAAAAAAGTACTCAGAAAGGTGCACACAAGCTATGCGCAAATGCTTCGCTCCAGTATATTAGACAAGGAACTCAAGCCTATAGTTTGGTCTCTCTCTCTGCACAGGTCCTGGATCCTGAAAGTGACCCTGCTGCCCATGGTGCCTGAGGACAATTCTTCGGCTCTGGTCTCAGTTCTACAACTGTCCATCTGACTCTCTCTCCATCAGATTTTAATCGTTCTGAGGTCTAAGAGTGTTCCCCCCCATCCCAGCCCTTAGCCCAGCATCCCACCCCACACGAAGCACGTGGTAAAAGCATTGGCACACAGAGGTATAATCGTGAGTAAAAGTTCACCTAGGACTTCCAAAGCAGGGAGTGGAGCTATCACACGCCGTGTGCGTGTAATTAGCCTTTACTTCTTACTCACAGTTTAATGATGAAACTGATACGCAAATGTATGCTAATAGTTTATGCAAATGATCCGCTGCATTTGAGGAAACACTTGGATGAATCTTAAAACACAGGATTGTCGTTCCATCAAGAGTTCCGGGAAGGGCGGGAAGGGCGGGCAGAGCCTCCTGGATAGCTCATGCGCTGACCAGCTCTACAGGTAAGCAGGGCTCTTCCCTCGCTTTCTACTGAGCCTTCCGGACTCATTGGCAAAGCCTGGTTTTGCTTGTTTGTTTAGCTTCTCAGGGCTGTAGCCTAAGCCAGACGGGGATTGTCATTAGGGCTCCGGAGAGACAGGAAGCATGGCTGACTGGCACTGTTTAGAACCATACACTCCTGCACCCTCTCACTCCCTGATCTTGTGGAAGCCACGGTCAGTGCGGTCCACTCTCAGATGAGGGCTACCACTGACGAACACTCCCCAGAGAACACAGGGTCACTGACGACAATCGCAACTCTTAGACGTAATTTTTAACACAATTTTTTAACACCGTGACGCAGACATGTGGCTCAAAGTAATGCTTCCTTAAGTCTCCTGTCCTTTCTCATGTGGCAGAATGATAGCCCAGCCTCTCTGACCTCAAAATGCGCAGCTGGTTGAGCCCCGAAGCGCCTGACCAGAGGGCAAGATGCAAAGGCTCCTGGGACAGGCAGGAAGGCCCTGAGGCAACTCAGACCAGGTTCACTTCCCTCCATCATCAGCGCTGTTGCACTTGACGCATACGCTAGTCCTTAGTACGCTGCCTCAGAGAGACGGTGTATCTGCACAGGGAACCCCAGCTTCAACCCCAGGCTACACACACATGCTCCACGTGGGAAATCAGCAGGTGGGAATGGCTGTGGGTTTCCAGGACACCCAACTTCAGTGATGAAATCTTTCTGTTAACGCAAGGCCACAAGCCCCAGCTCCATCAGAAACACTGAACAAATCTGGGAAATAATACCCTCACCCTGGCACAAGGAGCTAACCCAACTTCCCTTATCTAAGGCTACCATCTTTGCAACCTTCCCTCCCCTGCCCCTGTTCAAACAAGTTTCACCGGGGCCACTGTATATGGGCAAATCTGTGGCTGACTCTTCCTTTCCTTTCGCTTTATGCATTGCTACCGCGGGTGCTGGGAATTGAGCCAGAGCCATGTGTACACTCTCAGCGCAGCTGCCCCTCCACACCCTCACCCACATCCCCACAGTTCCAAGTGCACGGGGTGACCTTCCACTCAGCCAGTCCTTTCTCTTTGCCTGCTCCACAGCTCCTCCGTTGGCTGGTTTCCCCGGTGCAGAGCAAAGCAGCCTCCAGGGAGAGGAAGATGACAAGGGGCTATGTCCTTCACCCCAGAAGACTAACCTTCCCCGGACGGCCTTTTCCTCAGAGCCCTGAGTTCCTCTGACCTGCCATTTCAAAAAGGGTCCAATCAACAATCCAAACACAATTTCAGACGTGTCAAAATAAGACCCACAGACCTGACACAATTAACATGAGCCAAGAGAGTGCACCCCCATGCCTCCATGCCCTCGTCCCCCCCCCCCCCGCTGTCCCTCATGTCTCCTTAGAACTTCAGCAAACCCCTCCTCTCCACAGGCTGTGACAGTACCAAAAGCAGACTGTGAGCTGGGAACCCCTGACACGAGGGTAGAAGCTGTAATTACCCAGTGTATAATTTGGTTGCTAAATGGATTGTTTACAAAGGTGTGCATGATGAAATCACAGACCTCACAGAGCCAAGATGAGGCAGGCTGGGAGGAGGGTGGCAATCATTAATGTCCCCACTTCCCATCAGGCTGCCGCCTGCCAACTGCGGCTGCTACCACTGCCACAGCAGTCTCTGGCCTCACTGAGTCACCAGGGCCTCGTGTTCCATGACGTGGGGGAAATACCTGGCCTTGCTCCCTCCCTCAGGTTTCATCTGGTAGTGATGCCCTGGGAATCAAGCTTACTTCAGCATGGCAGGCAGGCAAATAGAGATCAATTGCTACAGGCCCCCCGGGTTTAGCCCGGAAGGAAAATGAACCCAGCGGAAGTCCTGGAAGACCCATGAGAGCTAATTCCATCTTCCCTGACTAGGGAGCCGCCCTGAAGTGAACGACCTCACACCCTGTCCTCTGTGGAAATAATAAAAACCACACTGAAATACAGAGTAGAAGGGGCAGGACCAGGGACACGGACCTCTCAGTAAAAAGTCAGACCTCCTGAGATGACAGAAGCGACTGCTCAGAAATACAAGGTAACATTTGGGGCTGAAAAAGAGGGGTTCGGCAGTTAAGAGCATTGACTGCTCTTCAGAGGACCTGGGTTTGATTCCCAACACCTGCGTGTGGGCTCACAACCATCTGTAACTCCACTTCTGGGAGATCTAAGACCCTCCACGGGCACTGTAATGCCCACGCATGGTGTATAGACACACATGCAGGCAAAACACCCCCACACAGAAAATGAAAAAAATAAGAAAACATTCAGGAGAATCCAGGAGAGGTGGCCCACATAGAAAACTGCGGAAAGCTATAGTCCCAGACCCACAGTGCGTTGCCTGTAACAAAAGTTGAGGCTAGATGTTAGCAAAATCAAGTAAAATGTCATTCTAGAACAAGACAACGCGATCATAAGCTATGTAAAGTTCTGTCAAGAGAACACAGGACAAAGAATTCAAGAAACTGCAAATGGATGAGCTTGCCAAGTGATTGTGGTAGGGTGGTGCACGCCCTCAATCCCAGGACTCAGGAGGCAGAGGTAGGGTCTCTACGAGTTCAAGGCCAGCCTGATCTACATATTGAGTTCCAGGCCAGCCAGGGCTACATAGTGAGACCCTGTTTGAAAAAGCAACAACAAAAATGACAAGAAATGGTCCTGTTAGCCCTAAGACACAGGAAGTTTAGAATCTATCGGCAAGGAGAAAAAGGACTCGGTATTGCTTAACCACCAGAGGTTGTTCCTAGGATTGCGTCATGGGACCATCTCCAAGTGTGTCACAAACTAACTCAGCTACCACATCATCAGATGACAGGAACCTTGAAGGACAAGTTGTTGTGCCCGCCAGTGAGCAGAAAGTGACACAGCAGGTCACGCAACAACACATAGCTGACATGGTGGGTCACGCCACAACATACAACTGACACGGTGGGTCACACAACACACAGCTAACACAGTGGGTCACACAACACACAGCTGACACAGTGGGTTACACAACACACAACTGACACAGTGGTCACACAACAACACACAACTGACACAGTGGGTTACACAACACATAACTGACACAGTGGGTCACGCAACAATACAGCTGACACAGTGGGTCACACAACACACAACTGACACGGTGGGTTACACAACACACAACTGACACAGTGGTCACACAACGACACACAACTGACACGGTGGGTCACACAATGCACAACTGTAACAAACGAAGGAAAAGTGAAGTGTTCCTAAGTGACCTGCACTCAAAATGGGTGGAGCAGGGAGGTGAGGGTGGCTGGGTTCTGGCGGTGCATTCTGTGCCCTTGGGAATTCTAGGCAAGCAGTGCCGATTCTGTCTGATCCAGTCTTTCTGAGCCTGTCTCATGCGCTGTTGGTAGTTAATAAGCACCAGGATGGCACAAGTCAGCAAAGGGCCAGTGTTTGGGCTGTCAGGACAGCCTCTCAGCTTTGCGGGAAATATTCATGGGACAGGAGCCTGGAGTTCCTGGGCATTGGTGGTGATATGATCTGAGTAGCCATGGGGGAAGCTCCACATATAGACTCACAGTCTATAGAGAAGGCCACTCCCTCAATCCTGGAGGCCTTGAGGGATGGAGGGTAAAGGCGTAAGTCACAAACAATCCCACACCAGTTTGGAATTATGATTAATTGAATGGTTATTTATTTGAAGGGGAAAAACTTACAGATCACCGTCCCAGACAATAGCCCCCTACGTGATCAGGAAAGGAGCCTAGTCGCCGGAAGCAGAGCCGGAAGCCAGAAAGCGAGTTCAGAGAAGTGACCGCATTTTTAAAGAGAGAGACCATGCCCCAATGGGCTGGTATCTCAGCGGCTATTGGCTGAAGGAGCGGAAGGAGCTCCCACAACACCTCCCCCTTTTGTTTAAGTAAGAGAGTTCTAAACCTACTACGAAATTATATACAATAAGTACAAATATCCTATTCCAACTAGTTTAAGTCTTGTATAATAAATAACTTGGCCTGGGGGCTGGAGAGATAGCTCAGAGGTTAAGAGCATTGCCTGCTCTTCCGAAGGTCCTGAGTTAAATTCCCAGTCAACCACATGGTGGCTCACAACCATCTGTAATGGGGTCTGGTGCCTTCTTCTGGCCTGCGGTCATGCAAACAGACAGATTATTGTATACATAATAAATAAATATTAAAGAAATAAATAAATAACTTGGCCAAGTCATGAGAGGAAAGTAACTACATTTATATAGTCTTCAACCCCATCGAAGATCTGAGAAGAGAAATAATGTTACCTGAGTAATTAGGAAGTGCATTCAAACAACTTCCAAAACATGCAACAAATCACAGAGACAACTAGCTACCTGGACAATCACCCAAAGTCATGTTTGCAGCGTTAAAGCAACCAACTTTGGCTAAGGCCTAACGTAACTGACATACCATTTTCAAAGGAAAGAAACTTTTCAAAACTATCTTACCCTGTCTTGGCAGGATATGACAGTCCTGTTTTATCCATTTATGGATACTCTGTATCTGTCAGTGGTTGAGGTACGGGCATTTCTTTGCCCAAAGGCCAGTTCCGCCAAGAAGAAAGACTCCACGTGGAGTGTCTTTGATGCTCAACATTCTCTCAGGAATAGATGGGTGTTGCCAGGAGCAATTGTGTCTCACTACCACGGAACTCTGAGTTAAATTAAAGACCATTTTCTACAGCTCTTTGAAGAGGTTGAAGATTATCTATCTATACTGAGTATAATCTCTATGTATCTAATGAACCTGATTAGTCTAATTACAAATGACAAACATAGATGACTACTGATCTATATAATTCTCAATACCTATCTAACTTAAAGACTAAGACAATAAACAACTGTGCAATAAATGAGGACAATATGACCTCCAAATATAAACAATGTACAAATATACAATGCAATATGGTAAATATATATCAATACATAAACAATATATAAGTATCTTAATCAGAGGTAGAAATGTACACTGCAATATGGTAAATATATACAATATATATATCAATACAATATATATCAATACATAAAAAAATATTTTAAACAGAGGTAGAAACATGCATGCATACAATAGTCAATATAATTTAACTTTGTATCACTATACAAGAATCGATGCTGGGAAGAGGGAAGTGAGGCAGATGCCTCAGGCAATTGTCATGCATCTCCTCTCTGAGACAGATGCGATGCAGCCAGCCACCAGGTCAGATGTGCTGAATCTTTCCTGGTAAGACACCACTCGTGGTGTTACACAGATTATTAGATATGGGTTAGTCAAGATGTAAGTAAGAGGCTGAAACTAATGGGCCAGGCAGTGTTTAAATGAATGCAGTTCGTGTGTTGTTATTTCAGGGCATAAGCTAGCCAGGTGGCTGGGAGTCAGGCGGGAATGTAGCCAGTCTGCTCATCACTACAGGAGGGGACACCTTCTCATCTCACAACAACGAGTACCAGGATCTTGCTGCCTCTGAGAACTGGAGGAATAGCTGAAGATGCTCTCAGCCACCCTGGCCACTCAGGCATCTTTCCAGCCTGAACGGCATGTATCTGTCTAGGCCCGTGCCTCCTGGTGTCTGTTCAACCCAGACCAGTCTGCTGACTCTAAGCTTCCAGAAACTTCCAGCCTACCCCCTGCTGAGAAAGACCAACAGCTCAAGGCCAGTGCCTTGGAGTAGGCGTCCTCACCAGCCTCTGAATTGCTGCCACACAGTAAGCAGGACCCAGTGTCCAGCTACTGAGGGAGCAAAGGACACCCAATGGCTGTTTCCTGCCCCTCGAAGGACTCCTCCTCTTAAGTGCTATTTGGTCTCCTGGACCTTGCTGTACCTGAATACAAAGCACAGCTGGACTTGGGCAGTTTCTGTTTTGCAGGTGGGAAGAGCTGGCAGGATGGAAAGGAGGGGAGCAAGGGCTAATGTACCTCAGAAAACACACCACACAACACTGGTGAGGGGCCGGGGTTCTCTGCGGCAATCTGGCCTCTGGGTCGCTATTCTGGGCCACAGTGTTTGCTAGCGTTGTCCTGCGGTGACCCCTCCTGCGGTGCTTCAGCCTAAATGCTCTCATTAACACGCCCATTCATGAAAAGGATTAGCAAGCATGAAGGAAGACACGGAACCAAGCGCCTAATCTGTGGCATTCACTCGCTGATAACAGAAGTTTGAACAGAGAAATGAGTAGTTCTCGATGTCGCTCGGCTTAAGGAGCTGTTCTATTAGATCCTTATTAACGAGAGGGGTGCGAATCCCCCAGTTAAAGGAAGAGAAATGGAGGCACAAAGCCAGTTTGCTGGGTCCGTGAATCAATCAAAAGTTTGCAGGAAGAGCCGGCACCTCTGAGGGTTGACTGGGGAGAATTTAATGAAGAAATTGTTTACAGGGATGGATAGACAGAGACAAAGCAACCCCCCGGTGGCCGTGCCGGAAGCGGCTTCCTGTAGCAGCCTCAAGGGGCAGGTGCAGGAAAGTCATGCTGAAAACCCGCGAGAGCTCCCAGAAGGGCTGGGGGGGGGGGCATTACTAGCCGGAGCCCTAGGCCTAGAGGGATCTGCTAGTGCCTGCAGGAGGAAAGGGGGTCACACGAATATCCAAACACTTCCATTCGTTCCTTCAGGTAACAGTAACAGTCAAGGTGACAGCAAGATGCCAAGGCAGCTGGAGGACGGAAACAGAACCAGTTCTCAGAGAATGGCCAGGGAGAAGGAAGCTGAGCGTGAATGACAGGGGAGAAACCCCTGGAGAGAATCCACCTTGTGTAGTAATGTGTGGGGCTCGGGCTGTTCGCTGGTGCAGAATGCAACTTCTCTCAATGGACAAAGAACATGGAGGGAGCCGCGGGTGATGACGAGCAAGCCCCAGCTCGACTCCAGAACAAGCTGACCAGTTCAGAATGCTTCTAGATGTCTATCAGCTAGTGACCCACACCCTCTCTTCACCCAGAAAGCTGGGTGGAGGAGACAGAGCTCTAGGTCAAACAACACCCTAGAGAACAAGTAGATGAGAGTGTAGGCAGGTCGTTTCTTCAGCAATGTCCTGACACTGCAAAGCTCCAACCCCAAAGCTTCAATCAACAAGGACTGAATACATTGCTCATTCAAACCCAATCCGGCGCCTGAGCCTTTCTGTCTGCTCCTTGCAACTGCCCAGGGCGCCACCCAGTGTCCATTAGCCTATACTACACCCTCCAGCTTAAACCTTTTCTTGGGAAGGTTTGGTTTTACGGAAATACCGTGAGACTTGAAAGGGGAGAGAAAAATTGGCCTCCAAGACAAATATTTTTCTAAAATGGCTGATTTCTAAGGTGGATTTCACACATTAATTTTCTTGAACCAAACCCCAACATGACTTAAAAACAATTTCTTACGGCAATGAACCCAGTGTTTGGACATTTCTTCTAAACAACTGTTTTTAGGAAAGATGTTTATGTGCATGCATATAAATTGGCTTATTTGCATAGGAAATAAGGAGTCCCTGCACATTTTGCAGAGTGTGGCTTCGTATACCTTAAGTCTACTTAGGCCTCTTTTAGGAGCTGACTGCTACCACATTCTCCGCGCAAAACTCACCATGAACTTGGAGAGGAGACCTATGAAGAGATTAAGTTCAAAGATGTTTTTTAGAGAATATGAACCTGGAACAGCAAAGCTACTAGCCTTTCCTGCTCTATCCCTCACCAGGTGAGGGGCTGTTTTGGCTTAATTCTCTCCTTAGAGCCCACTTCCTGGAGAAGGTGTAGGATGAAGGAGACCCCCCTCTGCTTTTGCCAGAGATTTCAGCCTCTATGATGTAAAAGTGGCCCAGCTGATTAGAAATGAAATGTGCTCATATTCTTTGGGTCCTAGCACAAGATCTGACTCGCAAGATCTCACTCACAACGCCTGCTTCATGCACTAGGGAGAACCAGGCGCTCACTAGCAAGAAGGTGGGCACAGAATTCCCAGGTGTCCCTGAAGGAACCTCTTCAGAACCCCTCTGGACCTTCTGTTAAGAGAAGGGAAGCTGATTTACTGGGTGTGGACAGAAAGCACCCGCATCTCCCTCCTGCCCTCATTCTGTGGATGGATAGCCAAGAATTGCTTCCAGAGGCCAGCTTGTGCTTTCAAGTGCCTTGGGGAAGATAGGTTTATTGAGAGTGTACACAGATAAGCTGGGATTAGAAGCATTGAGAAAGTAAGGATGGATGGATGGAAGCAAGCAAACAAGGGAGGGAGGCAAGGAAGTGCAGGGCCTCCTCAGGCTGGACACGGGAGGACCGCTGGAGCAGGCAGCCTCCTTGGAACCACAGCGCCAGCTCAGCCGCTTGCAAGATCGATGCCTGAGCAGGGCCATTTCCTCCGCCGGCGGCGGGCGGTGGACGGCTGGGCCATTAGTGACTCTGTGGCCCACTCAGCTCCTGTCCATCATGGCCCTTCTGAGCCATGGTTACTTGCGGTCCCGCTGCACGCCAAGCTGCAGAGTCCAAACAAGGGCAGGGCTCCCCCTGGCGGACGCCGCTTCCTGGTCGCTTTCCCTGGATTTTAGGGCTTCCTACGTACTTCCCCGTTTTTTGAGCCAGGAGTTGAGTATTTCACCGTCGGAAAGAGAGAAGAGGCAAACAAAACAAAACAAAAACCTGGAAAGGGCAGGCCGACAGAATTCCACACCACTCAAGCTGCCGAGTAGCGACAGGGCTGACACCAGCTTGTACTCACTTGTGGGCTCATCGAGCAGGGTTGGCTCCATCCTGGAACAGAACACTTCTTGGTGTGGCAGGAGATGAATGAGCTACAAATGCGAGCAGTGCCCTTAAACATGTTGAGTATGTGATTCCGAGCTTCACAGAGGCTTTGGAATGGCAGTGGAGGAAAGCAAGTTAAATTAAGAGAGCCGTCCTGGTTCGTTTTCTGTTGCTGCGATAAACACCATGACCGAGAGCAACCTGGAGAGGAAACGGGTTGTTTCCCGGTTACAGTCCATCACTGAGGGACCCCGAAGTGATGTAGGAAATTAAGCAGGGACCGTGGAGGAGTACTGCTTACTGGCTCACTCACCTACTTTCTTACGCAGCCCATAACTCACCGCCTGAGGACAGCACCGCTCACAGAAGGCTGGACCCTCCTATATCAATAAGCAATCAAGAAAATCCCCCCACAGACACGTCCATGGGCCAAAATGACGGAGACAAGTTTCCAAGTGAGGAGTTCTCCCGGTTGTGTCAAGTTGATGACTAACGCTAACTATGACTTCGGATTATGACATTAATTTGGGGTGACATCTATTCAAACCTAGCATAGACCAGGCTGGTTTTATTTTCTTAATAAAATATGCAACTGTGGGAAATACCTGAGACTTTCACCCGTCACAGGCAGGCAGCCCCTAAGACACAGACATGCTTGCCCTAAAGCTTCCTCTTGGGGATGACCAAGCTGTCCACTGGAATCTTCCAGAAGGTGGAGTAGATGTTTCCAAGCACCACAACCAAAGATGGAGTCTGAGAAAATGAGTGTCAGCCACTCGCTCTGCAGAGGAAATGGGTGGATTTCACCGAGAATCGAACCCATAACCTGGCACATGCTAAGCAAATCCACTCTACCCTTGGGTTACCTGAGCAGCCATGGACAGACTGTAGCACGATTAATTAAAACTCAGAGACAGAAATTGGGTTTCAATCTGAAGGTCAGAAAAACAAAATGGCCAGCCACTGGCTCTTACCTCTATCATGTTCCGAAATGGCCATCCTACCTCCAGGAATCTCAGAATGAGACTGTGTCTGAGAGCTGTCTCCTCCCATTTATACTCCTCTCTAATGCTGGGATTAGAAGTATGCACCACTACCGCCTGGTTTCTATGGCAAGCTAGTGTGGCTACTGGGATTAGAGGTGTGTGCCGCCACTGCTCTGTCTGTAAAGCTGACCAGAGGGGCTGTTTTACTCTTTGATCTTCAGGCAAGTTTTATTTGTTAAAATATAAATGAAATATTACTTCAGCAGATATATCGTTTTATAGATCAAATCAGACAAGATGAGGTATGTTTCTCTGGGACTCGGGTCCTCCACTTGGGAAAAGCTTGGAGCAGCCAAGGCTCACAGCAGGTCTCCTGCCTAAGGAACAGCCTCTTTATTAGCACTTAGCAATATAGGGGTGGTCCCGTACCACCACCATGAAGGGCTAGCGTGGGTGGTGCAGGCCTGATCCATCTCCCAGCTGAGAAAGGTTGGGAAGGGTGGGAAGGGAAGGGAAGGGAAGGGAAGGAAAGGGAAGGGAAGGGAAGGGAAGGGAAGGGAAGGGAAGGGAAGGGAAGGGATGAGGAGACCACCTGAAAAACTAAAAAGATTCTAGGCTATGAGGGGAATATGATAGATTTATATTAAAAACTGTCCCTCTTCCCCAGATAGCCAGTTTCTAACCCCAGGATTCTCTGAATTGTCAGGGCTCAGAATGCACTACCTTCAACCATGGTGCCTTGGACTCTAAGAAAACAGCAGCTTCAGAAAGTTCAGTCTCTGACCCTGGCCCTCCTTCCTATAAGCGTGCTGCTCACTGGGGCTGTCTGAGTAAGCTTCCCTTAAGTTAGGTCCTAAGAGCTCCTAGGTGCCCAGCCTGTGGCTGCCACACCAGCCGTGTGTCCGTTCTGTCTCTAGTTTTGTGAGGAATATCCATACTGGTTTCCACAGGGGCTATCTCAGGGCACACAACCCACCAGCGGTGTATAAGGACGGGGTCCTTTCCCCCAAATACTCAACACCACTTTTGTTCATTCTTGTGATGACTTTGTTCTGATTGAGGACTTAGGAATCCATTTCTGAAGGCTCTCATGTTATGCAGAGGTCACTTAATTTGTCTTTTGCCAATCTGTCTTTGCGGTAATGGTGTCATCCAGGGCCCCTCCTATGGACAAGGGGCAGACTTAAGCTTTAAGACTCCGGTGATGGACGGTTATTCTCAAATATGCCAGTGGATCCTAAACACCACCTCATCCATTCTCACAAGCAGGAAGTGGATGGGGTTTTGACTGCTCACAGTCACAGACCTGAAGACAGAGATTTGAAGGTATTGGCATAACCAGAGAATGCAGCTATCACCAGAAACGGGAAGAGGCAGGAACAATTTGTCCATTGGAGTCTCTGGAGGCAGCACGGGCCTGGGGACACCTTGATTTTGTCTCTCATCACCATAGCTAACATGACATAATCAGCCTAGAGGGAAATAGAATTTCTTGGCTTCCAGAGTGGGGGTCACAGTCCTTGACGGGCTGATGGGCCCGCCATGAAGAAGCATGTCATAGCAGGGATGGTAGAGCAACCTGCTCACATAGCAACCAACGAATCCAAGGAAATAAAAGATAGATTCACACTCTCCCCTTTCAGGGCACACTCCCAGTAGTCTAAAACTCCCCCTTAGCCCCCTCTCTTTAAAGGACCCAACACCTCATGACAACAACGAATTGAAATCAAGCATTCAGCACACAGGCCTTTAAGAGACACTCCAGACTCCAACCCTTAGAGCCCAATAATATCCAAAACTATAGAGCCCAATAATACCCATTCTTGGATTTGGGTCTCCCCAATTTTTGAGAAAATGAATTTCTATTGTTTTAAGATAGCAAGTACAAGGCAAATTATTACAGCAGTCCCAGGAAAGAGGGGAAAGGCGAGAACTCTGGTTCCTTTCCTCCTCGAGACATATTTGGCTCTGAGAGCCACACTTTCAGGAAATGTATACTGGGGTGACCAAAAGAAGCTTTGGGGGTTTAAAAAAATCCCAAGAAGGCAGACTCATGTCAAACACTCTCTGGACAAACCAGAGGAGGTAATGAGCTCACCGCGCAAGCCGAGGATCAGCTGCTCATAAATGAAGGTGCTGTGAGGGTCACCTTGCCCCTGCGACTCCATGTGGGTCACCATCCCTCTGAATCCAGACACCAGAGCAGTCATGGCTCCCCGTCAGCTCTCTGCTCTCCCTGGGGCAGAGGCAGGCAGAAAGAACAAAGATCCAAAGGGGCTAGGAGAATCTGGCATCCCAGGCACAGATATGGCTTTAGAGACTGCAAAGGAAGGAAGGAAGGCATTTTTTAAAAAGGTTTGGGGCTGATGTAAGCAGTCTGCGGCAGCAGCTTGAATTCAGGGAGCACGGTATTTATTGGGTCCCTCCTAAGAGCACTGGCCCAGGAACCCTGGACAAAAGAAATGTCAGCTAGAGAGCTATCCCTGGGAGGGAACAGGGCAAGCCTGAGATCATTTAAGAAAAAGTTCTGATAATGGCCTGGACATTTTTTTCAAAGCAGATAAAAATGCCGAAAGGAAGAGATCCAAGAGATTTAGATGTATCTGAGTCATTGGTTTTGTGTTTGAGGAAAAGGGCACGGAAAGGTGGCCGGGGTCAGCTAAGAGGAGAGCAGCCAACCCTGCAGAGGCTGGCAACAGGCAGGACAGGATTGTGTTAAGTGAGCAAAGCCAGGGGGCAGGTGGAACCCTGACTCCGGTGGGCTCCCCAGACCCAACACAAAGGGGATGGGGGACAGATTCCCAGTGGTCACATGTGAATGTGGATGTGGCCGTCTCCAGAGAGGATCTTGGTGGCCCTGAGGTGGGAATTGTATGTGACACGAAGCCTCACGGTGTAGAGTAGGTGGTCAGAGTTGATGGCTTTGAATTTACCCTGGGAAAAGCAGAATCCACAGAAGGCTGAGGAAGACACACATGCAATGTCAAATTAACAAGAGGTGGAGTCTGGACAAGCAATAACCCAGCAAATCAGTAAGAGTCTTAACTAAGCAGAACCCAGCATGCACAAGCCTGGGGTTCCATCCCCTGCACCCCACAAACAAAACCAGACAGTCGTAGTATCCTTCTTCTCAATGGAGCAAAAACCTGGAAAGCAGTTAGCCCACAGGAAGGGAAAAGGAGACAGACAGCCACCGTCACCAGGATTTGCAGAAATATAATTGACATTGGTACTGTGTATGCCTGACCAGTAGGCCAAAAGGAGGGAGCTGGATATTGCCAAGTGGTGCCTGGCATGTCGGACTACTGGAATCTGCTGGTGCTGCTTCGTAAGTTAGCATAGCCATTTTGAAGAACAGGCCTTGTCAACTTAAATGTCCCTGACTTCCAGGACCCAATAATGCCACCCCTAGGCATGCATTTCTAAACAGTTCTCTTGGTGTGTCCCAAGGTACCGTGCATGAAGAGGCTTGCTACGGATCTGTTTGTGGCGCCATTTTATCTGTGTCCGGTCGCGGAGGCTGGTTGGGAACAATCAGGGACAGCCCCCACCAGGAGTCAGAAGGCACAACCACCACATTCACATGGCAACCTGACTACGGCTCTTAAAATGAGATACTGAATCAAGACTGTGACCACAGTCCTGGGAGAAGGGTTTCCGCGTGCCTGAGACTCTGGTTTCCAACCCCAGAACAGCCTAGACCGAGAGAAAAAGCAAAGGAAAGAGAAGAAGCAGAGAGGTGAGGAGGGGAAGGGAGGGAAAGAAATAAAGGAAGAAGGAAGGAAAGAGAAGGAAAGGAGAGAGGGAAAGAGAGAGAGAGAGTGCACATGCAAGCGGATCCATGGGACTTTTGTGTTCAGCTAATCACAGGTCCATTTAACACCGTGTTTTTGACAGAGCATGGCTGATAATAACATACACTGAATGTACCCGGATGGTTGTCTATGAGAAAGGAGAACTAAAGATAATTGAAGAAAAAAAAAAACCTAAGGCATGCAAGAATAAATGACCGAAGGAGAGAGCTGGGGCTGTGCAGGAGTCGCTGATAAAGAGGGCCGTGAACTGGAACGAATGATCAACTCAGCCCTCTGCTTCCGAGAGCAAAATAAACAAGAGTCTTAAGCTCTCCATCAATTACCAAGGCAACCAAAGGCCTGAATATTAAGTGGATGCCTCACGAAAAGCAAATGGTTTCACGAGGAGCCTCCGATGGGTTATAAAGTTAAAATGGTACGGAGTCAGTAGATCAGGGTTTACATTAGGCATGGTGTTACATTTTCCCCCCAAGCAAAGTATTGGAACGGTTCCTAAGAAATAAGAAATGATGTGTCACCAAAGGAAAGGCCGCGGGGCTGTCTCCCCAGGTACGCGGTACATGCGGCGCCATTGGCCTCATTGATTTCATCTGTCTGTAGCTGGGCCTCGAGGAGCTTTCCCATTTGTCTTCCTGGAGGACCTTCTGAAACTGCTAGCCTCTCTCTGTTGGTCCATCCTAGTTGTCCACTGGACATACCTGGAAAGAGAGAATCTCAAATGCCTCCCTCAGACTGGTCTGTGGCCCACTGTCTTGATGGTTGGTTTGTGCAGAAGGGCCAGGCCCACTGTGGGCAGTGCCACCCATAGATAGGTGGTCCTGGGTTATAAAAGGAATCAGGCTGAGCAAGCCATGAGGAACAAGCCAGGAAGCAGGATGCCTTGGTCACCTCTGCTTCAGTTTCTGTCTCCAGATTCCTGCCCTGGACTCCCAGTGTTGCCACACTGGAGACTCACTGCCACAGACTTCTCTGAATCTTGTTCAAGCCACAGAGAACGGTCACAGTAGATCCGGCTCTCCTGGTCACTAGCTATGTGACTGCAGGGATTTCTCTAAAGGGCTCTGGGCGTGAGCTCCCTTCTCCATAAAACTGAAATGATTTAGGCGGATGGCCTTTTGCTCTGTGACTTAGGAACTCTGAATAAAATGTTGTCCTGTATTTATGATTCTTGTGATCGGTCAGTTCAGTTCAAGGGACTCACTCTTCTCCTGAAAACCGCTCCTACCCCCTCCAACCCTGTTTTCTTTCACACGTACTTCTCACAGACCGGAAGGTTCCCTCCACAACCTCAACACAAGTGTCAACAGCAGAAGGCAAGCATCGAAACAAGATTCCCCTGGACTATTGAACTTCATCAATTGCTCCTTTTTAGACAAAGGATAGATCTGAGCCATGGGTTGCCTCTACCCGTCCTGCCTCCTTGGTACTCCAGGCTGTTTCTACTCTGGTCTCTGTTGCCACAGTAAACACCACAATCAAAGCAAATGAGGGAGGAGAGGGTGGATTTTAGCTTACACATCATGATCCATCATGCAGAGAAGCCTCCAGGTTGCTTCAGTCTCTGCCTTGCCTTCCCTCCATGGTGGGCCGTAAGTCAAACGGAACCTCTAGCGCTTTAAGCAAAGGTCCCGCCCCCAGCACTGACATCGTGCCCCTGGTGCCCACGATGATGCCCTGCTCCCTGTATCACTCCACATCCAATCTACCTCTAGGTCTCACATGTGCCATCCTCACTCTGAAGAGGCCACTCACCCATGCCCAAGGACCACATCCTCACTGGGTCACCTCGCTCAATTACAGGCAGAACCGCAAACAGGAACCTCTGCTGTTGTCAAGGCTCTTTGTGCTCACAGTGGGATGGGAGACTGAGTGCTTCGGCATCCGTAGCTTCTTTTGGACCCGGAATAGAGCCTGTGTGTCTAGCATGGCATGAACGCGTGGTGAGTGCTTGAGGAACAAACATGTGGTCAGGGTGTGAGATGCTGTGAGCTCCTCAACAAGACACAGTTGAGAGCCACTTAGAGGAGGACCCGGAAGCAAGGGTTGGGGATCAGCTGTGGTGGACAGAGGTCAGTCCATGAGTGCATGAACGCAGCTTGAGCAGAGCTCTGTGTATCTAGGCCAAGCTTGGTCTTCGTAGTGAGCTCTAGGATCCAGGCCAGTCAGAACTCCATAAGATGACCCCGTTTCCAAAATGAAAACCAAAGAAAATCCAGCCGATGTGCACTGAGTGTGTAGTCCAAGCCAGGCACTAAGTCCCGCTTTCCAATTCCTAAAAGGACTCTAGAACATGGAGGGGAGCCGTCTATCTTCAGTTCATTCGTTTGTGGAAGGTGGGGGTAACAACGGTGTCTCACTACATAGCCCAAGCTGGCCTTTGTTTAAGACCCTCCTGCCCCCCACCAACCCTCCAAGGTCTGGCATTTCAGGTGTGCATCAACACCTGACTGAGACTTCCACCACCCCTACTTCACTGATAGAAGAAATCGAGGCAGAAGACAGTAAGGGGACTCTTCTAAGGTCCCACATCTAGTCATCCTTAATCTGCACAACCCTGTCCCTTGCTTTACCTACTTATTATGCTGGCATTGACCCCTTCTCCCTCCTCCAATGGGGCAGTGGCAGCAGTGTTTGGATGGAGGAGGCATTCCACAAATATCGGCTCTCAGCCACTTCCCGGGAGATTTTTTTTTTTTATTTTTTTGCTTGCTGTAAATTAATGCTGGTAGCCAGCTGCTTTGGGGGTGATTTTCTCTCTCTCTCTCTCTCTCTCTCTCTCTCTCTCTCTCTCTCTGTGTGTGTGTGTGTGTGTGTGTGTGTGTGTGTGTGTGTGTGTGTGTGTGCCTGTGGGACCACTAACAGTTCTCCATTGCCAACTGCTTGTCCCACCCCAGGTATTCATGAGTGCAATGAAGTGTCCTACTTACGAACACAGCTTGGGCAGAAAGCTGTGCTCTATAAAAGATGCTTGCTGAACGTGGAGCGTTCTCAGAGGCTTGGTAGTGATGAGTTGTAGCAAAGCAAGGCCATGGGCAGGACAATAAAAACACATCCAGGAAACATCTTGCCCCAGAGTCTGTGGGCTGTGTTCAAGAATTATAAGGAGCTGATCCACAAGACCCTCTAGCTGTAGATTTTAAAGAAATGTTGGGAGAGTGGAGACCATGAATCATGTGCAAATTACTTAGCCGAGAGGTTTTTATTGGCTATTCCAAAAAATTATGACCCAACGTTTTTCGTTTTCTTGTATGCAAAAGGGCCTGATTTAAAAAGAGCACGTTTGCTGTTGTTTGCTTGTTTCTGATTTTCCCCCAAGGTCTTTCCACTTGATCAGAGGGGCTGGAAGGCGCTGCATAAACCATGCCATCTGACCCTAACCTGTTAGAGAAGAGAGCAAGCTTGCAGCTGGCAAGCCTGTACCAGGGCAGACAGTGTCTAACAGGTTTTAAAAACCAAATCAGGGGTTAGGGTTAGGGTTAGGGTTAGGGTTAGGGTTAGGGTTAGGAAAAAAAAAAAAAAAAAAAAAAAAAAAAAAAAAAAAAAAAAAAAAAAAAAAAAAAAAAAAAAAAAAAACCAAATCAGTCCAACTCCCCCACATTCTTTTCTAACACATTCATCCTTGGTGCCTAAAGTCACCAGGCTGGGATGCTTGCTAGTCCTCCAGGCTGGGATGCTTGCTAGTCCTCCAGGCTGGGATGCTTGTTAGCCCTCTGTGGCTGGGATACTTGCTAGCCCTGAAGGCTGGGATGCTCGCTAGTCCTGCAGGCTGGGATACTCGCTAGCCCTCTGAGGGCGACATCTCTCTATGGAGTATGAAATAGTAACAGAAGTGATCATCACACAGAATTTGAGCATATATGGCTGTTGCCATCTCACACACAAGAGAATTCCAGAACCCAGTTCTGTGTGCATCCACTCCTGTCTCTGGCCCAAATGCTGGACCAGTAAGAAACGAGAGCACACCATGGCTGAACTCCATGATTTAGAGGCCTAGACATTTTCCTGCTTCCATGACCGTCGAAGGCACCACCGTCTTACTCAGCAGCATCCCCAAGGGTGACATTTCCCTTCACCTGGCAGAGCACGTGTAACCAGAGGCAGGACCCTCTGGCTTTCAGGCCTTCACTGTCCCCAGCGATGGGTCCATCCCAGTTCATGTACCTGAGCTGCAGAAGGTTCCTCTGTAGCAACCCTCCCCCAAGCAAGTCACGTGACACTAGGAACCACAACCAGGCAGCCCTAGAGAAACTGTACCGCATTAGGGCCGCCTCCAAAGTACAGGTGATCAGAGACTGGAGCCCAAAGTGAGGTCCGTGTATCCAAAGCCCCAGACCTCATGTTCAGCCGCGTGTGCACGCTGTCCCTCTGTGGCCTGCTTTCGACCCTCCAGCGTCGTCCTGCAAAGCCAGAACGCTCTCCCGTCTGCCTCCCTCATCTCGCCTCTCGTCTGATCCTCAAGGGCTCCCTTCTCTCCTTTCCATCCCCCACTGTCCCTCAACTGCCTCCTGCCCCGCCCACAAGGCACTGACTGACCTGCACTCAAGGACCAACTCACATGACCCTCTGCCCCAGAACCTTCCCTGATCCCCGCGGGATGTTACACATCCAGCGTCTGCCATGCTAGAGCACGTAAGACAGCGTGACTTCCTTAGGCGCCTCTTCCCACCGGGAACCCGAGGTTCTCCAGCCCATGGCGGTGACGTGGGCCGCACCTGGTGTCACTCCACTAGGTACCTGCCTCCCAGGCAATGCTTAGCGAAGGTCCTACATTTTCTTAGCGGATAAAGATTCTACCGGGGGTCCTGCTTTGCTTGTCCATGAAGCCCACATCACTATGCAGAGCCTCTAGATCAATGCTCCCCACTCCCATCTGGTCTGTGCTCCCCACCTGCTCCCCAGCTTCTTCCACCCTTGACCCTGTTCTTTCTCCTCTTCTCCATGTCGATGGTGCATCTTCGTGAAGTTGTATTTTGTTCTTCGGGTTTTTTCTTTTTTTGCTCTCTCCTGTAGTGTCTGATGGTCACCCCTGCTCCTCCCTGACTTCTTCCACAAAATTCAGCTTCTTTGAATTATTTAAAGTGGTTTTGCCTAAAACCTAGAAATGTATATGATTGTTCTAAAAAAAATCACTAAAGGTTGTCATATATAAAAATAAAAAATAATGTTTTTATTACTTACTTTTATGTGTATGAGTGTTTCGCCTGGGTGTGTGTCTGTGCAACATGTAAGAACAGGGGCCCCAGAGGTCAGAAGAGGGTACCATATCCCCTGTTACTGGAGTTATAGACGTTGTGAGATGCCTGGTGGGTGCTGGGGACTGAGCCTGGGTCTTCTGAGAAAGCAGCCAGTGCTCTTATGTGTTGGGCCTTCTCTCCGGCCCCAAGATTAGAACTTTAACCATACATAGCATTTGTCATCGTGAATCCCTGGAAAGCTCATTGGTGAGGCTGGCCACATCTCCCCTGTTCAGCAGTCCTCGGGGATAGAAGAGGCACAGATGTGGGTGTGGAGTGGTGTGGATCCAGCATGTGTCAGAAGGGTCCTCTGAGGAAGCAGTCAGTCCCAGGTCAGTCAGGGAGGCTGTCTGTTCCCCTTCTCCTCTTTCCCACCCTTTCCTCCCAGCAGAGGGTAGACCTCCCAAAGTGTTCAAGTAATTATTAAATGAGTGACAGCCCATCCATGGCATAGAAACTTAGACACCGGGGACGGAACTGTTCCCACTAGGATGCCAGGTAAGCTGGACGCTGGGAGTGACAGTGGATCAGCTGGTTCTAAATCCACCTATTCAACAAGCCAGTGGGCTGCGGTATTCAGAAAGCAGGCGGTGTCTGTACAGACTTTTTCCTTTGTCATTAGTCTTGAAACGATACGACGTAACCATTTCTTACACAGCATGGATTAGAGGATGTGGGAGGGACCAGTGTCCTTGGTCTGCCGTGGGTGTGACAGGGAGAAGGGGGTCAACACGTCTGGATGGGTCGCTCCTTCTCAGACATCCTGGGGAGATGCGGTCTCTTTAGCAGGTACCCGAGCAGATTCACTAGTGTGAAAACGCAGCTACACATTCTGCTTGTGATTGTTTCAAGGAAACAAATCTTGAGTTGTGTGGCTTTGTCTCTGGATTGACGGCAGAGGGCGTGTGTGTGCAGAAAGGCGTGCAAGCTCATCCCCTGGTGTTTGCAGGGATTGCTTCCAGGACCCCCTAACAAACCCCCAATCCATAGATGCTCCACTCCTTTACATGACATTGTATGGTGTTTACACAGGCGCTCCACCCCCCCACCTACACATACCCTCCCAGAGACTTAAAGCCCCTCTAGGTGACTTATAGCCATTAAGATATGAATGCTAGGGAAATCGTTACTCTGTATTAACAGAAGAATGCCAAAAGCCCATGTAGGTTCTTTTTTTTTTTTTTTTTTTTTTTTTTTTTTTTTTTTTTTTTTTGTTTTTCGAGACAGGGTTTCTCTGCAGCCCATGTAGGTTCTTCATTCAGTACAGGTCCAGTTGGGAGCAGTGCATACCTGTGTCCATGGGCACCCATGAGCACAGGGGCAGGGGCTGGAGGAAGACATCCAGTGTTGGCTCTACAAATCTACATTACTGCTTTGAGACAGGATCCCTCTCTGAACGTAGAACTACGCTGGCCTCTGCCCTACAAGGACTGCCTGGCTTTTGACATAGGCTGATGGGGAAACCTTGTTAGCCAATTGTCTTTAAGAGGTGGATCCAAGTTAAGACGTGGCTTTCTGGGACCTAGAGAGAAAAAAACGGGCACACGACCCAGGTGTGCTCTCTGTGTGTGTATAATTCCCGCGGGGCACAGCTGAGCTTGGACTTCTTGTTCCTGTTCTGTGAGTTTCCCCCTTATAATAAACAAAAATATAATTGTTTTATCCTTTAGCTACCCTGTTTATTTCCCGAATCAAGCTAATTCTACACTGGCGCCCTCATTGTGGGGCTAGAGTCTCCAGCGGCTCTGACCAGCCATGGTCAGGCTCCACGCAGTTCATTGTGGGTATAGAATTCCCACGCATTGGCCCTGAGTAGCCGCTAGCTGAGGTCCTTCGTATTTCCTCATTAAATGCCTCAGAACTATACAGTCGCGGAGGGCCAAGGTGCCTGAGGACTTGGAGTCGCTCTGGGTCCAGTTTTTCTGCGCTGTGGAACTCAGGAGAGATGCGGGCTTCGCTGGGTTTCCCTGGATACCTCTGTTCAGCATCACTACCTTGCTATTCTAGTGCTTGTGCGGCCACCAACCAGTCAGGGACCTCTGCAGAGCACACAGTCTGTGATTTACACTAAATAACTGTTTTTAATCTGAGCATATCTTTTACCATTTAACGCTAAATCAGAGTCAAACCAGCCATGCGGCTACAAGTGTGCGGCGACACCTACTGGCAGGTAACAGTTATTACACCTACTCCAGCTCGAAATCAACCACGGGTAAGATTTACAATTTGAAATACAACTTATAAATTTATAATTTAAAAGGGAAGAAGTATGGACAACTTAACAATCCAGGAGTTCACTAGCTTATTTACTTATACTATGTATGATGTCACGCAAGGTTTGTATGACTTCCCTCCTACATCTCTCTATTTGATTCTGGGGATCAGCTTTGTCCTTCACATGTTCTCCTTAAAAACATGGTGTGATAGTAGGGCCAAGAATGAGGCACTTTTGCAAATGACACAGTCTTTACAGACTGATAATAATCTACTAAAAGGAAAATTCGGAACTCTGGAGAAGCATACAATTTAACTAACAAAACTCAGTCGAATGAGGTACTTTTAGAAACAGTACAGTCTTTACATAATGATAATAATCTACTAAAAGAAAAATTCAACACTCTGGAGAAGGATACAGCCAATTTGACAAACAAAACCCAGTCAATGACAGGGGGTGCTGAGACATTGTCTGAGAGAATTCATACTGTTGAATGTATTCATCGGACTCTGTTGAAGGGTTATGATAGATTGACTGATAAAATGTTTCTCCAGGAAGGTAGTATGCATGCTATAAAAATTATGTGCAAGGGTGAAACACCATCTCTACTGGACAGACTTCACACGTTGGAATCCTCAATGAGGGCATTAGAGCAGAACACTGGACGAGAGATCCAGACTTTACAAAAGGCAGTGGTAAAAAGATTTGAAAAGATTGAGGAATTTATCAAACTTGATGACCAGGGACAAAAGGTACAAAGACAAAATTTAGCCTCATCAGTACGTACCAAATTCCGGTTCTACCTGCTTTTCCGGTAATATCATCAGAAAGAGCTTCTGGCACCAAATACCCTAAGGTAGTCAAAGAATATATACATGGGAGCCCATACGTAGGACTGATCTAAAGGAAATTAAACAAGCAATTGTTTCTTACAGAATATATTCATCCTTTGTTAGGGAAATGGTCAAAACATGGGCTTCAAGAAACAAAACAACAGCACAAGACTGGATTCAGTTAATCTCAGCAGTCCTAGAAAATGGACCACAGTTGCTTTGATAGTGCTACTGGAGGGGAGAGGCAAGAATTTTAGAGCAACAGGGATCCCAAGATCAAATCCTGGGCAAAGGACTTTACTCTGAACCTCAGGATCAAGCTCATTATGATGAACACATGTTGTCCTTATGTAGCACAGCAGCTTTAAATGTTTGGGATAGGATTCAGGAATCAGGAGAAAGAGTTGAATCATATATTAGGGTTAAACAGGGTCAGAGAGAACCTTTTAGTGACTTTTTACAAAGATTAACTAAGGCTGAACAAATAGGGGCAACAGACCCAGAAGTTAGATGTGTACTAACTGAATCTTTGGCTTTTGAGAATGCCAACTTAGAATGCAAAAAGATCCTTGGGCCTTTAAAGGTCAGATTAGCACCAATGGATGAATGGATCCTGCATACAATGAATGTTGAGACACTTGACTATAGTACTGAGGAGATATCAAAATACCAAATGTTTTAATTGTGGTAGATAGGACATTATCTGCCTTCTCAGGCCTTCGATGGGGTTGAAGATTAGATAGTCATAGTTAACTTCCTCTCATGATTTAGCCAAGCTTATTTCTGATGCAAGATTTAGACTCTCTGAAATAGAATGTTTATTAAATGTTTGTTTGTGCTCCTAGTTTAATATTACTTATGTTGTTTTGTAATTTTATACTTGATATCTGTTCCTTCTGTACATAGTTTTGTGTTGGGTTTAAATTGCTCTTGTTTAGACAAAAGGGGGAGATGATGGGAAAGTCTTGTAAGCCAATTATCTTTAAGAAGTGGATTCAAGTTAAAGCGTGGCTTTCTGGGATCTAGAGGGAAAAAAGGGGTGCATGACCCAGGTACGCTCTCTCTGTGTGAGTCCTGCGGGGCACAGCTGAGCTTGGACTTCTCATTCCTGTTCTGTGTGTTTTCCCCTTATAATAAATAAAAATATAATTGTTTTATCCGTTAGCTAGCCTGGTTATTTCCTGAATCGAGCTAATTTCTACAGCTGACACCGCTAACTCAGACTCAGCCCCTATCTACACAGGCTCATCTTGCTGTCAACCCGACTACATCCAGAATCTGTTAAAGCCCAAGCAGTGGACTGAAGGCTTTTCTTGATTGGATCCTTTGAGGTGGAAAGACCCACTCTAAAGCTGAGACACACCTGCTGGCAGCCCACATCAAAGGAAGGAAGAAGGGAGTTTCACCCTTTGTCTGCTTGCGCTCACTCTTGCTGGCAAACTTATCAGTCCTGCTGCTGAGGCTTCCCTTCCCTGGGCTTAGGATCTACTTCCTTGGGGTGCTAATGTCCCTGAAGACCACATGAGGCATCCGGCTTGCTGCCCCAAATGACTACAGATTCTTGGCCTTTCCAATGAGAAACAGCTGTTGTTGAGCTAGCTGGACCACAGTCTCTAAGCTGCTCTAATAAATCCCTTTTTCTTCTATAGATCCATTCTATCAGCTTCATTCCTCTGGAGAACACTGACCAAGACACACTGTAAGTATTCTTACCCGCTGAGCTATCTCCCCAGCCCTCCAGACAATTTCCCTCATATATATACTTTCTGGCAGAAGAATAGGCTCCCAAGTCATAATAGTGGTCATAGAAGGCTTTAGACACCTCGGTGCACTGCTCCGGTTCCTTGGCATGATTCTGCTTTGAGCTCTCCCCTTCTCTCTGTTGACGAGCCTGAAGTCTTTCCTGGATGATGCTCACAATTTCCTGGTTAACTTTGTACTCCCTTTTCCATTGCTCTCAGCCTCTGGACATCACCCTCTTTGCACCCCATCATGTCTGGCTCTCGTCGGCACTGCCGGTGATAGTAGTAGGTTCGGTTCTTGGCATGTATATACATATATATATATGGGAAATTATATATAAAACCTGTGTTTAATTGAGTCTGAAAATGAGGTCCTGTGGTTATGGATGACCAGCTACAATGTCAAATAAATATATACATCTACAAACAGTATACACGTTCAAAACTTTTTTTAAAACTTTATTTAACTTTATTTCACGCGCATTGGCATAACGATGTCAGATTCTCTTGAACTGGAGCTACAGACAGCTGCGAGCTGCCATGTGGGTGCTGGGAATTGAACCCGGGTCCTCTGGAGGAGCAGTCAGTGCTCTTAACCACTGAGCCATCTCACCAGCCCCACGTTCAAAACTTTTAATGGTAAAGAAGTATAGAACAGTTTGAAGACTCCTCATTTAGGGAGGGGCAGCCAATCTGGTTTGCTGGGGGAAGTTTCGAGGCACACCTCAGATCCACACTCACCGTTTGTAGGCCAGGATGGAAGAATCTTAGGAGTCCAAACTTTGGTAGAGTTTTCAGGCTAAAGAGGCCTCGTCCCCTTCACCATAGACATCCCTGACCATGCAATGACAGTGGCTGACCCCTGATAACAGTGTCCGGCTTCCACCCACCAAGGTGACCGCTGTCTCTGCAAGCTGGCAGCTGATTCCCGAGGATATGCAAGGTTCGCAGAAGTGCTTTGATTTGACAGCAGAGTGACTGGCCTCCCACGGGCTAAAGAAGTGGCTTTAGGCCAAGCCAGAGAACCTGAGATCTGGACAGAGGCCAGACTCCAAAGTCCATAGTTTCTACAGCTGCTCAGATAACCGTACAGCTGGATGATGAGAGGATTTCTGTCCCCACAACCGTGGTTCTCAACCTTCCTAACACTGTGATCCCTTTAATACAGCTCCTCATGTTGTGGTGACCCCCAACCATAAAATTATTTCATAACTGTAACTCTGCTACTGTAATGAATCATAATACAAATAACTGATATGCAGGATATCTGATATGTGGCCCCTGTGGAAGGGGTTGCGACCCACAGGTTGAGAACCACTGTCCTACATTGTTGAGACTTATCCTCAGAGGTCAGGCTGCTCTGTTTGTTGAAATGACTTTGCAGGGACGGCAAAGTGTTTGTGGCACAAACTGATTAGCATGAACACAATACAAAAAGACATTGCGACCCTTGATCTGACTGTGGAAGAACCCACGAGGCACAGTTCAGTGTCTCCAAGACCTCGGATCCCTCATGGCTATGCCAGCTACATGGCTCAATGCAGGAGCAGGCTTTTAAGAAGATTTATTATCGTTTGGTGTATGGGAGTATTTGACTACACGTACATATGGTTGCCTGATGTATGTAGTACCCACTGAGACCAGAAGAGGGCATCAGATAACCTGCATCCTAGAGTAACAGATGACTGTGAGTGTTCATGTGGGTGCCAGGAACAGAACCCGAATCTTCTGAAAAAGCAGTAAATGCTCTTAGCCACCAAGCCATCTCTCCAGCCCAAGAGCAGACTTTTGTCTGAAGACCCAGCCAAATACACTCACAAACATGATACACAATCTTGTCAGTTCTCAATTAGTGTTAAACACTCAGTTTTTTTTTTTTTTCAGCGACGTAACAAGAGTTTTTGGATTCTTAGGCAGCAGCCTTTTGCTTGGCAGCCTTTCTCTCTTCTAGCACCCTCTGCTTCTGCTTTGCCGAGCACTTTCTGGCAGAATAGGCTCCCAGGTCATAATAGTGGTCATAGAAGGCTTTAGGCACCTCGGTGCACTGCTCCGGTTCCTTGGCACGATTCTGCTTTGAGCTCTCCCCTTCTCTCTGTTGACAAGCCTGAAGTCTCTCCTGGATGATGCTCACAATTTCCTGGTTAACTTTGTACTCCCTTTTCCATTGCTCTCAGCCTCAAAGATACACTCCGGACATCACCCTCTTTGCACCCCGTCATGTCTGGCTCTCGTCGGCACTGCCGGTGATAGTAGTAGGTTCGGTTCTTGGCATGCTGTCGCTCAATAAACTCTCTTGCGAGGGAAACGGGCCAATCCACGACGAGATCAAAGGCCTTCACAAAGTAGGTCGAGGGTTGGGGAGCGAGGTTTGTGGCGAGGGAGCCAGTGTGCCTCTCGGGAGCTCGGGGACTCGGGATACACACATCCTTGTCCCGAGAGTCCAGCATGGCTGCAGCAAGCCCTCCCCTCAGACCTCCAATTCGCTCCGCGACCGGACCAGCTCCTAAACACTCACTTTTGAGTGGGAGAAGAGCAATTACCCCCCAAGATCATCATTTCTGATTATGAGAATAAATAGTTCTAAAACTTTGTAAGTTTTGGCAGTGAGTGCCAGTGTTTAATAAACATCTTTCCTCTCTTAGTTAACTGTTTCTTCTGAGGTGGAGTTCTGCCTAACACACGTAATTAGCTTTCACCTGGTACTCACAGAGTTCAGCGATAGACTTTAGGGGGAGCAGAGCTAGGGACCTGACCAGATGGGGGTGGGGACACTAAAAATCTGAACAACTGTCCAACCACCCATGGTGTTTCCAGCTGTGGCCAGCAGAGGGCAGCTTCTCCCTGTTTAAGCAAAACCCTCCACCACTGTTTTCTTTGAGAATGCGGACTTTAAGGAGCTTGGCTGAGAGTGGACCCTCCCCCACAAGCTGGAAATAAATCTCTTCGTAGCCTTTGGCAGTGTAGAAAGCACTGGTAAAGAAGCTACAGTTCGCTCCCAAGATCCTCTACTCGGCTCTGGTGGTGCTCTCTCTCTCTCTCTCCAGGACCTGAACACAGAACTCTGCGGGTGTCAGCACCACAAAGGTGAATTAGCCATCCCTGGCCACCCAACAGGGAGGATTGGGGAGCAGGACAAACAGCACGGAGAGGCAGGTGGCATCTGGATGGTCGTCCATTGGTCTGCTCCTGCAGCCTGTCCCCATCTCCTGTGCAGAGCCAGGCCTGAGAGTCCGGCCACGCTTGCTCTCTCCTCTGCCTTCCTTCACGGAAAGGATGTTTTCTGTAAGTCTACCTCGGTCACTAGCCAGGAAGTCTCCTGAGTTGTCTCTGTCCACTCTACAGCCCAGGGACCCCAGCTTTGCTCTTCGGCTGTCGACTTCAGGGCTGAGGACTTTGCTACACACCTTTTTGTCTTTCAGGAATGAAAGCAAAAGGCCCTGGTGCATGGTAGCTGCTCCCATGATTCTGGGTCCATAGTCCTATCCTGGTGACGGAAAGGACCCTTGTCATCCTTTGATGGGGAATGACAGTATGCCTCTCTGATGAGGACCGTGTACCCATGTACACACCTACTGGGGAGCCCCCCGCCCATTTCTCCCCACTTGTGTGTGACTGAAGAACTATGCATGCCAGAAGCTGGAAAGTGCCCAGGTGACCCAGTTCCGTCCAACTTGCCACTTGGTTCCTAGCTCCAGCCCCCCGAAGCCTGGGCTGGATCCTGTAAGGCAGAAGCTGGTGTTCTGGGTTGTAACCACATAGGTATTTTTGCCCCTGAGAACGATCATGTGGGGTTTGGCCAGGCGTGCTATAGTATGGAGTCTCTGGGGGTTATGTTGACTTGCTTGAGAGGGGAGGGGGAGGAAATTCCAGGCTTGACATAAAGCCAGAAATCTAAAATTAGTTTTTACTCAGCTCAGGAGGCGGACGGCAGCTCTCTATCTTGAAGGAGCCAACGCCAATGGAACAGCCACCAGGCAATGGCTGCAGGACTCCAGGAATCAAGTGCTCTCCCTGGGGACAGAGGTCCTGGGGCCCATGGAGCTGTGGCCTCTTCTGGACCCCTCTATGATCTCTGTGACCCCTTCTGGAGCTCTGGATCCCCCCAGCTCTGTGGTGTGAGGGAACCTCATGGGGAGTCTTGAATTCATCGACCATAACAGGGAACAACACAGGCCAGAGGCCAGAGGCAGACGTGTGGAAGAATTCAAGAATGTCCTGTGGTCCTGTAGGGAGCCAGTGGCTGCCACACACAGCGCTGATCGGTGCAGGCCCTGTGATGAATTCTCTGCGAACCTCATCTTATTGCATAGTCATGGCTCCGTGAAGTTCCTCATGTGACATTCAAGGAGCAGGAGACCAACTAAAAGGTTGAGCCCCCCGGGGCCTAGCAAGCCTCGGAGCTGGTGCGTGCTGGAAGCACTGTGGCATTATCTGGCACCCCCCCACACACACCCACTCAGCCCCACAGCAACAGGACCGGCTACTCTTCACTGTCACTTGATGGGAACCCGAGTCCCCGGGGAAGAGGGAACCTCACCTGAAGACCTGCCTCCATTAGCTGGTGTCTGGGGAGCTGTCTTGATTGATATAGGAGGGCCCAGCCCACTGTGGGCAGTAGGACCCTTACGCAGATGGGTCTGGGCTGTGTAAGGAAGGCGTCTGAGCAGACCAGAGAGAGCAAGCCAGGACATAGCATCCCTCCACGGTTGCTGCTCCAAGCTTCCTCCTTGGTTGGCTTCCCTCAATGGTAGACTGTCACTTGCAAGAGGAAATAACTTTCCTTCCCCAAGTTGCTTTGGGTCCTGGTGTTTATCTCAGCAAAGCAAAGCAGGACAGGGACCAAATGGCCGCAGGCTCAAGCCTGAAGCCTCTGTCCAGCTGGTTTTCTCCGCGTCTTGTCAGTAACAGAAATCTGACCAGCACAAAAAGTTAGTCCGTAAGTGAGCGAGATGAATGGAGAGGGTAGGAAATGTGGCAACCGGGCATGGTCGTGCATGCTACAATCCAGTGCTCATTCAAGATGTAAATCATTAGGACTCTCTGAGTTTGGGTTGTGTTTAGAGCTCACAAGAAAACTACAGATACGCGAGAGGCACTGGACACCCATCTTCCCTGGCCCTTAGGGGGCACCTGCCTATCTAGGTGCCCTGGGTGCATCCCAGGGTGGAGAAGTTACAGTCAGTCTGCTGCATGGCCACGCTCATGGTCAGAAAGGAGGATGTCTCCAGCTCAGGATACAGCAAATAAGGCTGCACTTCAGAGGCTTTGCCTCCTGACCTGATAGGGTGGCAGGATTGAGAAGAGGGCTTTGCTAGATGAGTTTGAAGGTTGCAGCTCTCTGGAGAGCCAGCCTGGGGGGGGGAGGGAGGCAGGAATTTCTTGCAATCAGAGACTTTTTTAAAAAGTCACCCATTTTCACCAAACAGGTATGCCAGACGTTCTTGGCCAAGCTGACCTTCGTTTCTGCAGAACTGTGAAACAGAGAGAGAACTGCTTTGCTTTCCTAGTCTCTTGAATTTGTTATAATGGAGTGAGGGGTCTTGTTTCTCACACTAGGGAGGCTGAAGCAAGAGGGTCCTAAAATTTGGGGCCAGCCTGGGCTATGAAGAGAGACCACCCCAAGGAGGAAGGAATGTGGGGTGAGAAAGAAGAAGAGAGAGGAGAAAGAGGAGGAGGAGTCAATGAAAACAGGAGAGTTGCAAGACTGCTACACTAGGCTGCGCTGACCCCAAGACTGGACTGGGATAGGCTGGGCTGGGCAGGGCAGGGCTGGGCAGGGCAGGGCTGGACTGGGCATGGTAGGGCAGGGCTGGGCAGGGCTGGGCAGGGCTGGACTGGGCATGGTAGGGCAGGGCTGGATAGGGCTGGGCAGGGCAGGGCTGGGCAGGGCAGGGCTGGGCTGGACAGGGCTGGGCTGGGCTGGGCTGGACTGGGCATGGTAGGGCAGGGCTGGGCTGGGCTGGGCTGGACTGGGCATGGTAGGGCAGGGCTGGGCTGGGCTGGGCAGGGCTGGACTGGGCAGGGCTAGGAAGGGCTGGGCTGGACAGGGCTGGAGTAGGCTAGGCAGTTTTGTGAGCAGGATGTCCATTTGGGCCAGGTAATTAAGCCATTTGGTAACCCAGGCAACCTGAGGGTCCCTCCTGGGTAATTCAGCCTTGGGAAGGAAGGGCAGAGCAGTTCTCACTGGGCCATCTCTATGAAAGATATGGAAGGGAAGGGGAGGGGAGGAGAGGCCTCATGTCAACAGAGATCCTTGTTTGTTTTTCAAGGCGGGGGGTGGGGGGATGAGTGTTCTCTGTGTGGCCCTGTAGCCCTGGCTGTCCTGGTTCTCTCTATAGACCAGTCTGACCTAAAACTCAGAGATCCTCCTGCCTCTGCCTCCCCAGTGCTGGGATTAAAAGGCATGTGCCACCACCTTCCTAGAACAGATCTTTTCATTTCAAGCTGCGAAAATAGATGTCTGTGGTCTGGAAGCCGAGCACAGATTGGCTACATGATCACCAACACTCCGCCCCATAAACCCAGGCTCATGTTAATCTCAGCCAAAGCCGCACAAGGAGCCTTGAGGCCCGTCCTTTCGATGGTTCCTGAACCTATGCAAAGAACCTCCCGACTCTCAACCCTTCTGCAGAGGCGTCAGCCCAGACCCACACAGCCAGGACTCCTCCAACTTCACTCTAGAACTCAGCCTCAGGATTCTTTTTGGGAGGTCTAGATGGTGACTCCAGAGGCGTCTGTGCTCTAAGGTCCCCGTTCACGAGGCCTTCCAATCGCATGCCTCTGTGAGTCATGTTCCTCCGGGGCCCCACTGCCAGCCAGAAGTTTGTGCACACAGGGTGGGGGTGGGGGAATTATATTCTGAGCCTAGACCTGTCATGGGAACCTGTTCCACAGGGGATGCACTATGCGTAGAGGGTCTCTTAGACATGGTCCAACATGACGGGGAAGTTCTCCCCACAGCCTGAATTCTCCAAGCTAGGGTCCTGGGACTTTGACTGTGTTTCTTGCTTCCCTGCCTGCAGTGTTTTTTGGGAGCTGGCCTGCTAGCCTCTGATGACTCTTCAGCTCCTGTCTGATAGGAGCTGCCTGGAATCCTAAAGTAGGAATCAAGGCACAGGGTCCTCCTGGGGACCCTGGTGGGGAATGCCATTCCCATTAACAGAGTCCGGCTTTGGATTCTGCTTGTGCATTAGGGATAACACCATACCCTGAGCCAGCATAGCCCACTCCCCTCTGCCTGGGTTTATAATTTAGGTTCCCAGTAGACTCTGCCAGAATCTGTGATGTGTAACATGTAAAGGGGCCCGGCGATACTGTAGCCACATGCACACTTTCTGGGATAAGTGGGAGCCCTGTTCAGACCCTCGGCTGCTGGAAGCAGCGCGCCCATAGGAAAGGGCGTAAACCACAAACGCCTGGTTTTCAGTTGTGACCTGGATGTAAAGGAATGCTTTCTGACCCCAGGACCAAGGAAGGAACCCCACCCAAATGCGGCTTGACAAATCAATGCGTTTACAGGAGCATGGGTGCCCCAAAGACAGCTGCATCACCCCAGCGCGGGGACAGCTACTTCCCACTCCCACTCAATCTGTATATCACAACACCGCCTCCACAGCAGTCCTCAGATCCAGCCTTCACAGGGCTCTGCCGAATTTGTTGCCATGACTATGGACCAAGGTCTTCCGTAGGTCGTCGCCATGGCCACTCTGCATCGGTGATGATTGTGGAGCTCCCTGAAGACAGCTATGAAGCCTGTGAAGGTGGCAGCTCCCTCACGGTATCTGACAGAGACTTCAGAAACATCCAGGCTGCACTGGCCAGATTCACCTTGACTTCACAAATATGTCCAAGATACATAAACTCCTGTCAAGTTGTTTAGGTTGGACAAGGCTGAGAACGCAGACTAGTTGGTAGGTTGGGTTTTTCTCTGTAGCCCTGGCTATCCTGGGATTTTCTCTGTAGACCAGGCTGCCTTTGAACTTAAGAGATCCATCCTCCTGCCTCTGCCTCCTGAGTGCTGAAATTAAAGGCGTGCGCCATCACTACCTGGCAACACGCTGCTTTCAATGATGCAATATTTTGTTATAGATTGCCACTCGTGTAAGATTTTTTTGATTGATTTATTATGGTGATGGTGGTTGTTTAGGGTTTTTGTTGTTGCTGTTTTGTGTTACTGTGTTTTTCAACACAGGGTCTCACTCTGTAGCTCTGGTTGACTTGGAACTCACTATGCAGACCAGGCTGCTCTCAAACTTGAAGGGAATTCTCTTGCCTCAGCTTTCCAAGTGCTGAGATTACAGATAAAAACAACCACATCTACCTTCCTTTAGTTTATATTCATTAGAATAATATATTACTTTATTCATTCGTTCATTCATTGTGCTAGGATTCAAACCCAAGGCAAGACAAGAACTCTAAACCCAATCTTTGTGTTTTGTTTTGATTTTGTCTTAATCTACAACCTAATTTCAAGGGAATACAGAAAAATTATTAAATATTTGTCATCAAAGAAAACACTGGGATGGCGCCTGCCTGATGGCGACAGGAGATTTTCTGGATACAAACTGGTCACCTGTGAGTTTCGCTGGGGACTAAATCTCACCCTGTTCAGACTCCAGCCAGTCTGGTGGCTGTGCTGAGTTTTCTCGGCTGCTATGTGGGGGCAGAACCAGCTCTCAGAAAGCATAGGCCATGCTTTCCCAGGCAGCACCACTGGGTGGAGGCCCAAGATTGAACTTGGCCATGAGCCAATAGACAGGCAAGATTTGAGGTTCTACTCCCAGAGTCCAGAGCCTCCTCTCTTTGGGGGTTCTTAGTAACTTGGCACTGCAGCATTATCGCCAAGGGACTGTGATTGAGGGTATCTCCCCCAAGTCTACATATTGGGAATTCAGACCCCAATACAAATACATTCAGAAGTGAGATCTTTGCGAAGCAATTAAATCCAAATGGAACACTGTCATTTTCATGGAATGGCTTCCTCTCTCTCTCTCTCTCTCTCTCTCTCTCTCTCTCTCTCTCTCTCTCTCTCTCTCTCTCTCTCTCTCCCTCACACACACACACACACACACACACACACACACACACACACACACACACACACAGAAGTGTTCTGTCTGCATATATAGATCCCATTATAAAGGGTTGTGAGCAACCATATGGTTGCTGGGAAGCGAACCCGGGACCTCTGGAAAAGCAGCCAGTGCTCTCAACCCTGAGCCATCCCACCAGCCCCCCTTTTTCTTTCCAGAGTACTTCAATAATTTACCCTTATATCCTGTCCTATCTTAGCTCAGCCCATTTGCTGTCTTGGGCTGCCCTGCCTACACCTTAGCTGTGGAGAGCCGAGCAAAGGCCCTCCCTGATACAGGTGCCAGACCTTCGCCTTCCCCAGCTCCATGGTGCAACAACATCTGCTCTGTATGAATCACCCAGCCTCAGATATTCTATTACCATACCACAGGACAGCCCGGAACAGGGAACAGTGTGACATGCTTGTGTTTGTTCTGACCCAAGGACGTTTCATTGCAGAAAAAAAAAAACCCACCCAGCTCTCAACTATTTCCTACCCAAGTCACAGATGAAAGCAATACACTCTGCCCATGCCCAGGTCACTCTGTCTCTGGGAAGTAGGGTGCCGAAGGCTCAGGGAGTCTGCCGTACCAACTTCTCAGCCACAAACTGTATTCTCATGCTTTGTTGAAGGTCTCTTTGTAGAAAACAGTCACCCCAAACGACCTCATCAAAACATATTTTCTCAGAATTACCTGCCTGACAGGAGGCAGTAGGGTTATGAAATGGAAGCAGTGGAGAGGAAGCTCTCTGTGTGGTGCCTCGCTCACCCACAGTGGGCAGGCGGCCCTGGTGTCGGTGGGGGGGGGATGCGGTGGGGGGTGTGGTGGGGGTGCTCCCGGTGGTGCCTAAGACAAGATGAGAGACTCTGCTGCTCAGTGTCCCCACAATACACCACACTGAATCATCTCAGGGGCTCCAGAAAAAAAGGCAGATTCCTGGGTTCTGACCTCAAAGACTTGATGGCGTGGGTCAGGACGCGTGGCCTCAGCTCCAGGGTTTCTGACACACACACACACACACACACACACACACACACACACACACCCCTCCAGGTGACCACAACGCGTGGCTCCTCCAGGATGCTCTGTGACTGCTTTTCTACTGTCTCCATCTCCGCGCTTCCGGTGTCTTCCGGCTCCTGGGAGATGGCGTTGCTGATTAATTGCCCAGCTAACCCATCCATTGCTCCTTAATAAGATGAATCTGTGTCACCACCAATGAGTCACCCAGCCTCTGCCTCCCTTCCACTCCTGACGGGTCTCTGGCGCCATCCTGCTATCCCTTCAGACAATTATTGTGATAAAGGCGTTCAGGCCACCAAAGGTGGTTTTCAATGCGGGTTCTTTATTGGTTTGGTTTGAGTCCAGTGCTGGCCTGGATGTGCAGTTGCTGTTGCTGCTTTTTTGTTTGCTGAGGGCAAGATGAAGTCTGCCAGGGTGACAGCTGATGGCCAGTTCATTAAATGCAACCCAAGGGGACGCCGGAGAATATATTGCTTCTGGAATTCCCTAGTCCAGAGGTCAGCACTGGGCAGGACACCCCAGGCAGCCACAAGCAAGAGGCTGATATTTGTGTTTGAAGTCCATGCAAGGGGATGCCTTCGTCTGGCTTGTTAATGTGTCCTCCACCGTTGGACTCCCTCTGGCACCTTCTCCTCAGGGTGGTGACTAGTCAGTTATTCCTACATTCTTGAATATTCAGTGTGAACCCCAAACCACTGTAACATCTGTAAGGGGGTGAACTGTGTCCCTCCAAAATAGACACATGGAAGTCTAAGCTCTTTCTGATGTGACCTCCTCTGAAAATAAGATTGTCCCAAATGTTACCAAGCACATCAAAATAGCCAATGGCCATGACTGCCTTAGAATCAGCCCTTTGAAGATAGACTAACCCAGATAAAAGCCACATAAAAATGGAGGTGGGGGAGGCAGCCATGAGATGAGACACATCGAGGAAATTAGCAGAAGTGCCCGGAAGAGACACAGAACGAATTATCTAGAACCTTCATGGAAACATGGCTTTGCAGCTCTCTTGATATGGAATGTCTACCCTGGGACTGTGAGAGAGCCATCTCCGCCTAGCCTCCCAGTCTGTGTTGCCTTGTCAGGGCACGCCCTCTGAAGCTATTTCAATACACAGCTAATAGGTGTCTTTTGCTGGTTTAAGGGGGGGGGTGCTGAGATCTGCCCCTCCTCTGTTCTCACTGCCTGTGTCATGTGAAGGAACGGGGATAAGACCCAACTTCCTAATACCATAGGAAATTAGGAGAGTTGAAACGTGCTATCTGGGAAGTGCTTTCCCGGTGATTGACATCTATGGGTCCCCCCAAAGCACAGGGCAAAAACCAGTCCCACTTGAGCAGTGTGACACGGAAGAGTCCCTGGCTATATGTGCAAACTCTAAGGTCTGAGTGACAGAAGGCAGATGTGGCTGAAGGGAAGGTGCCAGCGACAGGAGCCCTCGATGTGGTCCTCACCATCCCCAACTAACTCTCTCAGCATCACTGTGGATTTTATCTTTTTCAAGACAGTTTTCAGGGTTGGGCAGTGAGCTGGGAGCCGGGCTTGGTCTGCACTCCAGGCATCTGGCTGTCTCACAGCCACAGCAAACCATTCACTTGGGCCTTGCTGTTTAATTATTGCAAATTGGCACAGCTTCAGGTGCCTTGAGAGCCCTCGGACACGCACCATACGCTTTGGGCCGGAAGGCACGCCTGGCACGTGGCTGCTGCTCGCTCTGTCAAGTGGAGGACCCTCTCCAACGGCTCAGCTTTTCAGGCACAGGAGCAAAAGCCTGGCACTTAGTACTGCCAGGGCCTCGTGCGCATGAGACCAGCTTGTCAGCCAGGCCGCTCAGCATTCGTCAGGAGCGGCAATTCCCTGCCTGGCAATTGGAAGAAACTAAAGGGTGGGAAATAACATTCCAGTAAGTAAGACTGGTAAAAAAAATATATGAAATCGACGGCCACTGTCTCTCTAGATTCACCTAAAGAGCCGTGCAATAGTAAAGCACTTGTCTTGCAAGCCCGAGGACCTGAGTTCAAACCCAGGGCTCTTGAGACAAGCTTGTAATCTCAGCTGTGGGGACAAGGAGACTGCGGGGGGGGGGGGAGGTCCCTAGAGATCCCTGGCCAGGCAGCCTAGTCTAATTAGTGAGCTTCAGGCCAATGAGAGAGCCTGTCTCCAAAGGAGGCAGAGATCATTTCTGAAGATAACATCTAAGGTTGTTCTTGGCCTCTCCATCTCCCTCTCCCTCTCCTCCCTCTCCCTCTCTTTCTCCCCCCCTCTCTCTCTCATGGGGGGAGGAAGGGAAGGAGAAAGGGAGGGAGGGAGGAACTATGACTTCTGCTGGCTCTTACAGGCTCTTTCCATGGGTAGAAAGCCAAACTGTTTAGTAAAGCCTACACTACTCATTCATCATTTCCTTCAATCAATAAATTGGCACTTACTGGGCATCTGTTATGTGTAAGAGACTATTTTTGGCCCCAATGGCACAGAAATATGAAGGAATGGGAGGGGGCCTTCAGGAAGTATCGCTGGCTCAAGACAGCGGGCACTGGATGGAATGAAGAGTCAGTCACAGGAAGCCAGGAGAGGGGTCAGCTTCCTGACCCTCCGTGTGCACAGGGACAGAGCATCCTATGGGAGTGCCCAGTCTCTTCGTGACATTCATTTCCACAGTGATCTTTTGAGACAGTCTACATAGCCAAGCTGACCTTGAACTCACAATCCTCCTACCTCTGCCCCTTACACAGCTGTGTGCAGGCTGTCACACCTGTCTCGGAACCAGAAGTTCTTACCAACCCTGTGCTTTGGATCTGCTCAGGTCGAGGAAGCATGGGCATCAGGATAAACACAGTAATGATCTCGGCCTTTGGTGGCCTCACCTTCAGACCCCTGAAATCTGAAAGCTGGGTACCTTTTTACCCTTCTCGACCCCAGGCTACGGCAATGAAATTAGGGCTCGGCAACACTCAGCTTCTTCCTCACAAATTGCTCTGAGATGAAATCCTCAGGCTGGCGGGGGCTCAGCATGTCTCTTCCACCTGCTTCTCCATCAGCCAGCAGCCAGCTGTGGGGCAGGCAGAAGGATGTGTGCCCGTGCTGTTGGGATGGGAAGCCGGCGCTGGGCAGGGCAGTGATCTCAACGCTCGATGCCAGGAAGAATCGGGGAAATGTTTTGTTTTGCAGTACTTGGGATGGAATCCAAGACCTTGTGGCTACTCGACAGGTGATGGACCAATGAGTCCTAGGAATGTGTCGCACCCAGTGTCCCTGATGTAATGGAGCACTAGGTGCATGCGCGCTTTCATGTGGTCTGGCCTCCAAGCTGATGTCCACAGGCCTATCGTCACTTCCGTCATGCGGCCCAGATGAGGAAGGCTGTGGTGGAGGAGAATCCAGATGTGGCTGTGGCCTCCCACAGAATTTGAGTAGACTCCGAGGGACTAAATCACATTTCATTAGTAGTTGGGACAGAACTTGGGGCCAGCTCTCGGCAAGGAGGTCTCTCTGGCCTGTCTGGGCTGCCCTTTGCTTGTCTGTGGTATTTGTAAAGGGCACATAGAGCGGACGAAGAATACCCTCAGGGACAATGGGGAAGGCCCTTGCTTAGGTTCCTGAGAGACAACAGAAGGCAAATGAAATTTCCGATTGGGCACAGTCGGCCCAATCCCTGGTTTTCTGCCTAGCCTTTCTTCATTCCTTATCTCCAGTTAGGTCAGTCCCTAAGTTGTGCAAGATTTCAGCAATCCACCCAATTCCTAACATCTTGTTTGGCAACTAGAATGTCCCTGGGACATTCAAATGTCCCTCTGGTACCCAAATCACCTTCAAACGAGAACCAGTGATCTTGCTGTCTATATGAACAAATTCCCCTATCTATTTAGCCAACTTCTAACGTAGTCACCTCATGCAACCCAACCTGGAATTTTCCAGAAATTATCTTGGAAACACACCTTTCATTCTAAGCAGCCCCATCCTTTCTGACTGAGGGCTCCTCTGATTGGTCCACCCATGCTGCAGCCTGTTCCATCCTCCTCACAAATCCCCGATCCCCTTGTGCTGTCTTCCTTTGCCTTCTAAGTTGCCATTTTATCTGGAGTCCCTCTCCACGTTCACCCTCTGTCCCCATCTCAATCACTTCAGGAGTGGATCTGATCATGTCTTTTGCCTGAGCTGCCCACATGCCCAGAACAGTGAGCGGCATGCAGTAGGTGTATAACTAATGTTGGTGCATGAAGAATCAGAACTCCAAAGGCATTATAAGCATCAGTGAACTTTTTAAAAAAATTTCTCCAATGTTTCTTTTAATGTTACCAGCATGCTACCTGGCCTTGGTTAGCCAGCAATCCCTCCATATGAACAGGGCCCTTGGGTGTGTCCAAAACCCTTTGTCTTTGCTGCCTATGGAGACAGATACCCATGGGTGGAAGAGACCTACAGGGAGTGCAGCCTTCCAGGGAGCAGGAGGCAGGTGGGTCCTTGGACTTGATTTGAAGCAGGGGTGTGAACATAAAAAGAAGCCTGAAACCTGCATTGAAGCCTACCTTCCTTGAAGTGTGAGGCAGGTCTCATTCACCACTGTGTGTCAATCAGGACCTGGATCACATCCACGTGGTGCATTTATAAGAAAATATAATAAACATGGTAGTTGAGAGTCTGAGCTTTGGGGTGAACTCCACCAAGCTCAAAAGTTCACACTGCCATCCTCTGTCTCCCTGACACCAAGCCAACACCTTCTCCTCCTATAGCTTCATTTATGGGGTCCAAACACAATGACACTCGCCTCATGGGCCTTACTATCTGGCTGTTACTAGGATTAAATCCTTCTGGAAATGGAGCTAATGTGGACATCTTTCCCTCAGGAAAGCCACAAAAGGTGCTGCTTTTGCCGTCCAATGCTAAGTGACAAATCTCCCAAGAGCAGTTATGGCACACAATTAACATCACAGATTCTGTGGGTGCCCAAACTCAGTGATTCGGCAGTGCTGTTGGCACTGGGACTCTCACTGCAGCCAGCTGCCAGGGCTGTGGCTTCATCTGGAGGCTTGAATGTAGCCTGAGAATCCACTCCACTCCAAAGACGGTACTCAGGGTACCAAAAGAGTAGTGCTGACCAGTAGCGGGGTCCTCTGTCTCATCCATATCTGAGCTCCCCTAGAGGGTGCGCTGGCTAAGTCTGGAGGAGCAAGAAAGTGTAAAAACCAGGAGGAAGGCTGGATGCCTTCCATTTTAGAAGGCCTGAGCTGTCAGTTCTGTTGTGTCCTGATGCAATGTGGGAACGTCTGCACCACGTGTCAATATCAAGAGATAAGTATTATTGGGGTCATCATGGCGGTTTGCCTACTTTTATTGTTGGTGGTGGTAGTGGTGGTTTTTGTTGTTGTTATTTGGTCTTGATATTGGGGTTTGCCACATCCAGGCTGTGAAATGAGAGACATACATTCATTATTCAATTATTCCCTCCCTCTCTCCCTCTCCCTCTCCTTCTCCCTCTCCCTCTCCCTCCTCTCTCTATCTCTGTGTGTGTAGCCTGTGTGTCTGCGTGTACACCACAAGTGTACAGTGCCCAAGAAAGCCAGAAGAGGGCAGCAGATCCTCCAGAATTGGAGTTATATGGTTGTGAGCCATTGTGTGGGTGCTGGGAACTGAATCCCAAGTCCTCTGCGAGAGCAGCAAGTGTGCCTGACCACTGAGCCACCTCTCTAGTCCTTTCTGGTTTTGACACACACTCTTCCTATGTAGCCCAGGCTGATCTGGAATCTTCTCCATAGTCCAGAGTGTTATCAAGCTTGCAATCTTCCTGCCCCAGCCCCCTGAGTGCTGGAATCACAGGTGTGCACAATCATGCCTGTGTTCTGAAGAAACTTTCTATCCTGTCTAGATTACTTCCGTTGTCTAACACAATTTGAATTGTTAAAGGGGTAATGACAAGAAAAGACGTGTTCACCATAGAGACAGCCATTTTCAAAGCCTACACATGTGATATCCACAGGACCACAGCATCCTGAGTGCCAGAAGACAGGATCTGTGAGATGCAAGAGGCTCTGGGAGGAGGCCTACCCATTATAGTCATGTGACCTCACACAGTGCTCAGAGCATGGCAAATTTAAGGTTTCTGATCTGGAACTTTCTGGAGTGTTTTTTCAAAGGCACTTTTGAGCTGCATCTAGTTCCAAACTCTTGGCTACAGAGAACCCTCGGGATGGGATAGCAGAGCATCACCTGATGGTGGAAGGGTCTGTTTCACAGGCTTGTCTACGAACTCCTTAGGGAAAGGGGTGTGGCTTCTCTCCAGACTCAGCCTCCTGCTGCCTGGTAAATATGGGATGGGTGATGGGAAAGATCAGGCTTTTATTTTAGTAGATGAGAATGATTTTATCAAGTCCTTCCTACTAGACTGAGGAGAAAAGTGTCAGGAAAGAGCACGCCTTGCAAGCCCGAGCTGTACCTCTGCACACATGCTGTGCACATGTATACCTGCACCCACAAGCTCACCCCAAAGCCACACACAGTAATGTACACACACACACACACACACACACACACACACACACACATATCCCTCCTTACACAATATCAGCATGAAGTCTCAGGATTAGGCTTTGGGCTGATTTTGACCTTAAGGCTTCCAAGTTTTGAACTTGAGTTCAGATCTCCACAGTCCATGCAAAAAGCCGGGTGCTGCAGGTTGGTAATTCCAGCAATGTGAGATGTGGGAGGACGGTGGAGATAGGCAGGTCTCTGCAAGCATGCTAACCAGCTAACCTGCAATTCTAGGCCAATGAGAGACCTTGCTTCAAACAACAGTCGGAAGGCACCTGAGGACTGACACACACCCGGAGCTGTCCTCTGACCTCTGCGTACCCCAAAGCCACACACAGAAATGTACACACACACACACACACACACGCACACACACGTCCCTTTTTGCACAATACCAGGACAAAGTCTTGGGGTTAGGATTTGGGCTCATTTGGCTTTCAGAATTTTCTGTATTTTTGGATTTACCACATTGGATATGCCTTCAAATAAACGATAAGAGAGAAATAGAGATATGAGTTTTCATTTTTCCTGGGATCTGGGCACCTCCTTTGAAGGACACGCTGCCCTGCATTTTCTCTCCGTTGTTCCCCGGGGGTGGCGACCACTCTGTAAAATGGGGTGGCGGTGTCATTACTATCCATTTTTCAGTGACTGCTGAGCTGCCACTGCACAAAGGGCCAAGATGGAGAGGAAAGACCCCCCTCAAGCTAGATGGCAGGTGGCAAGGGGATGCAGTGAGAGAGCCACCTGACCCCCCCCCCTCCAGGACAGAGATGTCCCCTGTGGTCTCAATAATTAACCCCACTACTACTGAGTTGTGCCAGAGGGCCTGACTTTGAAGGCTTCTATTTCTTATTATTACTCTATAATTATGACTATGATCCGTGTGATGGCTTCTTGACAATGCTTTTGAGCCACTAGCTAGTGGTGGACAAAAACTGTGTTTTTTTTTTTTTTTTATAAGATGTCATCCTGAGAGACATTAAAGCCACTGGAATCCTGAGCGTCACGTGGCCTGGCTTTCACAAGTGGTCCTCCCCATTTCTTTTTCTGATCCCTGTCCAGAAACAGCTCAGCGATTGTCATGACAACCTGAAGAGAGGACGCGCTGTACAGCCACCCAGAGGAGGGACAGAGGGCCCCTGTGGCAGGATGAAGGTGGTGTGTACAGCCGCCCAGATCAGAGACAGAGGGTCCCTGTGACCCGATGAAAGTACAAGATGAAGGATTCAGGTCTGTGTGCGCGTGGCTGAGTCTATACAGTCACCGTGCACGGAGACGGCCACTGTCAGCTTGGCAAACAGAAAGCTCAGGCAGGGCCGTGGCCATGTGGATACCCCTCAGTCACCGTGTTTGACCAAGCTAGACACCCGGCAAGCCCACATAAGGCTCTATTACCCCACCACAGGGTTCAAGGTCAGCCGGCTACACTCCATAAAGCTGCCTCTAGCCTCACTGCCCTGAGAGGCAAAGGCTTAATTGACCTTCACCACAAATGTAACCTGGCTTGAAGAGACAGGGCCGTGGGAGAAAAGCTGGATTTTGTGAAAAGATATGAAGGGCTTTTCTGAAAGACTTTGGGGGGAGGTCTGTTTGTTTATGGTGTAGACCAGAGTTCTATCAGCCAAATATGGGGGAGGGAAAGAGGGACGCACCCTCCAAGTTCCCCTCTCTTCATAGTCCCCTAGCCACTGGATTCTCCTTCATATCAATGGTCCCAGGAAACAGGCATGAGCTGTGGAAACAGCAACGCTCTATGGGAAGGACCTCAGCTCTGTCTAGTAGTGCAATCCCTGGCAAGCCACATTCCCAGTCCCAAAATCACAGCCAGAGGGTGGCTTTTTTCATCCCACCTACAAGCACCTTTCCGGCCTCGGTACCATCACCCCTGCTCGGTCCCTGCCCCTGCCCTTGTGCCGGGTCTTCCCCACACAAAAGCAGCCCCTGCAAGAACAAAGGCTCACAAACAGGTCCACAGCACAGCGCAAGCCAGCAAGCCATGTATCTGAACTGCACAAAATCTTTCCGTCGCTGGGGCCTAGCCCACCTACCCTTCACGTGATCCCCAGTAACCCTGAAGAGGACAGACAGCTGTTATTACACCGCCACAGCCGCTCTGAGGAAACTGAGGTCAAGAGAGATTAGCCTTCTTGTCCCAAACCAACCCAGAGAGGGGCAGAGCCTGAATTTGGACCGCGATGACCTGATGCCACAAGTGCGCATGCTCAACCCCTCAGTGGCTTGAAGAACCTGAGTCAGCCCCAGAAAACGGCTTCGAGGGCTTCCTACACAGACGGGCGCAACTTTGCAGAAAGGCATTTGTACTGTTATGCTTCAGAGACCCTGGGGTCTAGGGTCTTTCTGCTACTTGGAACTGAACGGAATACACACACACACACACACACACACACACACACACACACGTACACACACTAGAGGACACCCGACTTCCTGGTCTGGAGGCCGAACTTTAATTCTCCACACTGTGGGTACTTGTAAGGGGTGGGGGGAGTCCGTCTGCTCTCCTGGTGGTTGTCATGTCCCTGGTTAATCACTAAGGTGAAAGGATGCCCATCTACAAGGCTCTCGGAGCACGCTCTCTGTGGAGGGCCGTTGCCTGCCTTATTAGCAGGAGCTGACCGTGCAAAGAGGGACATCAGGGACACAGCTTCGTGCATCCGCCATTGCCTTTGTAGGTGGTCTCAGATGCTTGCTGCTCTTCCTGGGCCTGAGATCTCTCATCTCTCACATGAGAGCATTAGATTAGGAGGTTGGTTTTTTTAAAGGTTTTCGTTTTGTTTTCTAGCACGAGACCCTGTTTTAAACACCAATGCTGAGGGTGAAATCTAAGTGCAGTGAGTTGGGGCCAGGTCAGTGTCAATGGGGAAGTTTTTGTAGGGCTATCTTCCTCCCTTCCCCAAACACGCTCACCCTCCAGCTTCCGGAATTAGATGTTCTGCAGGAGCTGAGTAGGGCCTCATTGAACAGCTAGCTGGGGCTTCCGGGTCATACGCCTAAAAAATCAGCTGCAGAGACCCCAAGTGGGGTGGGGCTCTGCTTGTGGACCCCCCCACAAATATGGAGGTACCTCTTCGCCTTCCATGAAAGCCTCCAAGAAGGCTGAAAGCAGTCCCACGTTGGGGGTGACTATCATTTGGCTTAGCAAGCTTTGTGCCAATTCAACGGTTGGAAGCCAATTATGATGTAATGTTCTGTCTGTCCCTGTGTGTGTCCTGCCTCTGCGAAACCTGTAGATAGCGTCCTCTTGCAGGACCTGAAAACTGAGTTTCCTTCTAGAACTTAAGCCAGGCACTAAACCACAGGCCCATATCACCTCCACATGATCCCCCAAACCTTCATGAACGGGATCATCTCACAGGGACACGGGTCCAATCTTTCTGCCCATTTTCTCATATGTAAAATGAGAGCTTTAATACATACAGTCTGGGGCTATTGTGTGGAGGAAATGAGAGCCTGGTGTCCAGCCCACACACGTAGCCACTGCCGCTAGTATGGTTGCGCAGGCCTGCTTCCAAGGACTGCCTCCCGTAGATCCGCCCACTGCAAAGCACTTCACCTGGCTGCTTCTCCTATAATAACCCCCCACTCCCTCCACCATCTCACTTTCTGTGTTTTCAATTAGCTTAATTAAGCGTGGCCCAAAATACCAGTGTAGTTGTCTTGACCCTTACCAAACACCACAGTCCAGTTGCATATTGTTGTAACGTGGTGGTGTATTGAATGTAACTGGTCCCCGTAAACTCACAGGGAGTAACACTGTTAGAGGTGTGGCTTCATTACAGTAGGTGTGGCCTTGTTGAAGGAAGTATGTCACTGCGGAGGTGGGCTTTGAGGTCTCATATATGCTCAAGCCACACCCAGTGTCTCAGACCACTTCCTGTTGCCTGTGAATCAAGATGTAAGGACTCTCAGCTCCAGCACCACGCCTGCCTGCATGCTGCCTTGTTTCCTGACATTACAATAATGGACTGAACCTCTGAACTGTAAGATGCCACCCCAAATAAATGTTTTCTTTTAGAAGAGTTGCTGTGGTCATGGTGTCTCTTCACAGCAACAGAGACCCTCACTAACACAAACACACTGTCATGTCGCCATCTTTTCCTATTATTGTTATTAATTTCTTATTGCCTTAATAAATTAAACTAAGGCAGAGGTCCGTGTGCTAGTTAGTTTCCCGCCAACTTGACACAAACGAGAGTCATCTGAGAAGAGGAGCCTCAGTTGAGAAAATGCCTCCATCTTAATGGCCTGCAGGCAGCTGTGGGCTTTTGTCTGGACTAATTGCTGCTCCTCCCCAGCCTGCTTTCTGGTCATGGTGTTTCATTGCAACTGAAGAAACCCTAAGACAGCTGCAGTATGATCCTGTCCCAAAAGAAATAAAGCAGCTGCAGAGACGGCTCTGCGGTTAGGAAACTTCCTGCTCTTACAGAGGATCCTGGTTTGGTTCCAGTACCCATGAAGGTTTACAACTGCTGTAACTCTACGTCCATATGATCCAGCGCCCTCTTCTGGCCTCCTCAGGTAATGCATGCTGCTTACTGGTCTCTGCTTCAGTTCCAGGTCCCTAGGCTTCCCACCAGGATGGACTGTGGTTGAGATGTGTAAACCAAACAAACCTTTTCGTCCCTAAGCTGCTTTTGGTCATGGTATCTCTGTCACAGCAACAGACTGTAATGAGGACAGTGGGTTTGCAAGAGCAAAGCCCAGCATGCAGATGTCCCCACGTACTGTGGTCCCACTCGCACAGTGGTCTGAGGATTACCCACACAACCATTCCACTCGTCACTCTCAATTCTCAGGAAATCACACAAGATAGTCAACACTTTATTAGGAAGCGGGCTCTGTAATCGATCATTTGGCCACATGTTGGCTAATGGAACTGATCTGAGCCCGTTTAAGGCAGGCCAAACCGTCATGCTTGGTAACTCAAGCACATTAAGTGAATTTTCAACTTCTGATGGTTTCTCTTATGGTGGGTTTATTAGGGACATAACCGTGTTAGAGGTCTAGGAGGATTCTGCAGGGTCTGGTTGCATTCAGTTCCAGGCTAAGAAGCTGTTATCTGTTGTCAAATAAACCCAAAGGAGGAGTTTGAGGGAGTGCTAAGCCTGGTTAGCCAGGCTCACTCAGATGTCAATCAAAATCACCCAAGGCTTTCTCCTCTCCTAAAGCAGGGAGGGTGGGCAGAGCTGGGACCTCACTCCTCCATTCTAATTAAGGGACAAATTTGCCAGGATGGACTGGTGATCCTGACGTGGTAGCCCAAGGTGAGGTCTATGGAAAGTGTCAAAGGCCATACTACTCTCCCAGTACTGTCAGGTCTTAAGCCTGACAACACCCAACAGGCCTATGACAACAGCTCCTACATTCCTCTGGTCACTTCCTTAAGTGCACTCAGAGCTGGGGTACAGGCCAGCTCCACCTCAGTCCGAGCCCTGTACTATCTGCCCAGAGAACAGACAAACATGCTCCTTTGCATATTTTATCCCCCAAGGACACTACAGAAGGACAGCTAGGAAGACTATTAACGTACGTTCCTCCTATGGCTCCGAACTGGATCAGCTTGGGTCAACTGCTAATAAAACGGGAAACGCAGTGGTCCTTGAGAGCAAATGAGACTTTTTTAAAACCTGCTACTCATATCGTGGGCCGCTAAGCTACTCAGAGGAAGCAAGCCAGTAAGCAGTGTTCCTCTACGTTCTCTGCTTCAGTTCCTGCCTCCAGGTTCCTGCCCCAACTCCCCTCAAGGATGGAGTGATTCTTAGAAGCATAAGATGGAATAAACCCTCTTCTCCGAAGGGTTGTTTGTGGTCAGTGTGTTCTATCAAAGCAAGAGGAAAGCAAAGATCACTTGTTATTGCACGGTACCAAATTCTCAAGGGATTTCAAAAGTGGTCAGGGCTTCTGGTCTTCAAAATCAGCCTTTTAAAGGGGTTCTAAGCCTTGCCACCCCCGGAAGCTCGAGTCTCTCCTTGTAAAGGATAGCACACATATGTGCCTCACTTCCTTCACACAGCTAGGTTACAATTCTGACAAAAGCACTGTGTTTTGATTCAAATTATGATGGTTGTGCACAGACTCTAAGAAACAATGTGACATTGGTCTTAGGTGGGCTGCAGACACTATGGGAAAGCATGAGCCTCTGAACTAGGCTTGTATAGGGCCTTATCAGTCAACTGGGATTGGAAACAGCTTCCTCGCTGGCTTGCTGTGCAGATGGGATGCAGCAATATCTGCATGCATCATGCATGGTGCATGGACAAACTTATGGATAGTGAAGGCATTAAAAACCATCTGAGCACCTCGTCATCCATAACTCGGTTCTTTTGTATAATGGAAGGAAGACAGCGGCCATTCATGTTCATTGATATCGTGGACAGTTTATTTTTCCATAGCAAAACCATGATTGGTCAGGGAGGGGAAGGATGGGAACGGTTTCAGCAAATAATAGCCCAAAATGTCTGAATAAAATTTGCAAAAAAAGGCCGGGCGATGGTGGCGCACGCCTTTAATCCCAGCACTCGGGAGGCAGAGGCAGGCGGATCTCGGATCTCTGTGAGTTCGAGACCAGCCTGGTCTACAAGAGCTAGTTCCAGGACAGGCTCTAAAGCCACAGAGAAACCCACCAAAAAAAAAAAAAAAAAATTTTGCAAAAAAAAAAAAATCCAATTGATTTTCATCCCAAGGACTGGACGTGGCGCGGGCAGTTGGGCAATAGGGGAGCGATTTTCTGCTCCATCTTCAGAGCAACAAAAACACGATGGCAGCAACCAGGGCCAAGTGGAAATCTTCATTTCCCTACTCAGGAGAGACAAACACGGCTGTCTATTAAGTCTTTCAAATCTGTGACCACAGATTGCAGGGAAGCGTGATCGGGTTGGGCAACTGCTTGGAGAGCTGGCTCTCTCTGGGAGGGCAGGACCCCCGCGCTAAAAGCGCTCAAGGAACAAAGCCTCCTCCCATGGGTAGTGCAAGTGGGACAGGGAGAGGGAGGGCCCATGGGAAACACGGTGTGGGGGAGGGGGAGGGGAGGGCTCTGTCTGGCAGACTGCAGTGTGGGGCTGGGGTCTGCACCACTGCTGGGTGGCCTTGATCCCTTCAACAAAGGGTTTGAGTGAGCTCTGCTCCCAGGTCCCCTCTTTCATTTCGCTTGGACAAACACACAGTGAAAACTCGCTTGCCCAACATCCCAGGGGAAGAGCTAAGCCACATGAATTCATTGGAGCAAAAACTGAAGCTTGGCCGTTCAAACTGCAAGCGCCATTCACTTAGAGCTTATTTATGTAAGAGAGAGGTTTTGCAATTTAATGTCATAATTCCCTGCTCCCTTTCTGTCAGGAGACCAGCCATGTGTGAGCAGAGCACAGGGGCACAGTGTGGGTGCCCAGCAGCACCCCCTGCTGGGTAAGTGAAGATATTGCTAAGAGAGAGACACCATGAGATCTGTAGACCCCCCAGCCCACTGTGCGTTTCTGTGAATTCCGTCCTCGCTACTCTACCTCGAGGTTACTACTGCTCATTTCTTTTACCCACTCGTGCTCATCCAAGCTCATGGCTTTAAACACCATCCATATGCCCAGGCCTTTCCTGGGAGACAGACTTATTTATCTACCACATAAGGCCAGTGGATCCAAACCACAAGATCTCAGTCTCAGCACCGAGTCTGCCAAAGCCAGACTTCCTCTCCCGACTCTTTGCACCCAACCCAGCAAGGGCAACTCCTTCCTTTCCACATCTGGGAATTTTCACTCCTCCAGCTCTGGCCCATGTGATCTGTAACCTTACCTTTAAAATATACTCAGAAGCCAGTTTACCTACCACTAGCTCCCAGCCACTACGTAGGCTTCCCAAGCTCTTGCCTCTCTGCTACTCAAACCCCTGCAAACTCCTGGCAGAGACTTGTAAGGGCCCTGTAGCCAGCCGCTCTTTGCTCCTCGGGCCTCACCTCAGTCAGCTTTCAGGGCCACTTGCAGTTCTGTGTCCAGGGGCTCTGCCATTGTCCTTTCCTGTGTTTACAGTGGCACCCACCTGGATTAGCTCCAGATCCCACCTGGGCTCCAGGTGCCACTCGGGTGTCATTTCTCTCCTGAGCAATTTCCTGGGCACTTTGTTTAAGCATCTTCCTTATTACCTACCTGTATCGGGCTTCTCTAAAGGATAGGACCTGATCGAATCAGTGCTCTTTGCGCATGCGTGCCCGCTTGCTTGCGTGCGTGCATTCAACTGTGGCTGCTTCCCACAGTACCTACCAAAGAAAGGCCGAGAATCCCATAGTTGTTCCCTCCACGAGGCTGAAGCCCTTGAGCTGCTGTGTTCAGTCTACATTTGCATCCCACAGAAGTCGGTTCTCAGACCGCTGCCCAGGTGAGCAGGACAGATGACCTTGCCGGGGAGAGGGAGGGCAAGCAGGCACAAGCAATGCTTCCTTCTTCCATGTCCTTCATATAAGATGCCACCAGATTGGGGTGGGTTCCCTCCTCAACGGGTTCAGTCAACAAAACCTGCCCGAGGTGTACCTAGCTACTTGGCTTTTGGTTGATTCCGGAAGCAGGCAAGTTGACAACCACTGTGAGCTACCTACCCAATCCCCTCTTTCTGTTTTTACCCTGTCTTGACACACTACCCAAATATAATAGTTTCTTCATGTGCCCTTTCCTGTCTTCACCAGGGAGCACATAAGTTCCGTGAAAATGGGATTTTCCTTGCAGGGAGAACTCCTACAGAGCTGTGGTGGGCTTGATTCTGGAACGTTGGCACCTAGCTTTAATCTGCCCTCTGTCTTCCACACCTTCTCTCTGAAATACGTAAATCATATCTGAGAGTTTCCCAAAGGTCCAAGCCTTTGCCGGACTTGTTTGGGAAAACCCTGGCAAAGCATGGTACTCCTTGATGGCGACTTTGTATTTGCCATTCTCCCTTTGAGAGGCTTAGGTAAGCGGTTTGGGGAAATAGAAATGAACTTACTAAAGGTGTAAAATGGATACCAACAAAAAGCCCTTGGCTAAGGGAGAGTGTCTCAGTGGCTGTGAGGTTGAGCCCCTGCAGCTGGAAGGCTAGATTCATCCCTAGAGCACCCCTGGCTTCTCCCCGTGGACCCGCCTGAACCCACACCCATTCTACGACATTTTCTGTCTTGTTCATTATTGAACTCCAGCCCCTAGAAGAGTAGCCGGCACCCAGGAGGTCAACAGTAAAAACCTTAGGAAGGAATGCTGCACCTTTACTGCAGTCATGGCCGGCTTCTAGAACTGTAGGCTGGTACTTGGTGTCATAACAAAACGCCCAACACCAGCAACTTCGGGAGAGAAAGAGGGTTTCTGTTCACAGCCCACAGTTTAAGAGCACAGTTCTTCATGTCAAGGAAGACATGGCGGCAAGGATGTGAGGTGGCTCACCACATCCGCATGATGCCGCCTCTCAGCTCCCTCCCTCCCCTTTTATTCGGTCTGGCACCTCACCCCCACAGACTGCTGCAGCCCACCTTAAAGGCTGGTTCTTCCTAACTCAGCCATTCCAATGGAGGAGACTCCCCATCCCAGACAGGCCCGGAGGTGTGTCCCTGGAGTTGACTCTAGATTCTGTCGGGGTAACAATCAGGTTCAAACATTACATGGGACAAGTAGAATCATAGTCTTTACAATCAGTTATACGTTGGCGTTAGGGAAACACTGGGCAGCTCTCAATGGAGGGTGGACTTGGGTAAAGCATGGCTGGTGGCAAAGGTGCCATCGATGACATATTAACACTTTCTGACTAAGGGCAATGTGGGGAGCGTCTTAGTTAGGGTTTCTATTGCTGTGAAGAGACCCCATGATCACAGCAATTCTTACAAAGGAAAACATTTCATTGGAGCTGACTTACAGTTCAGAAGTCTAGTTCATTGTCATCACGGTGGGAAGCATCGTGGCACACAGGCAGCCCCCGTCCGTGCTGGAGAGGTGATCAAGAGTTTTATATCTGAATCAGAAGGTAGCAGGAAGAGAGTGACAATGGGCCTGTCTTGAGATTTGAAACCTCAAAGCCCACCCCCCCCCAGTGACATACTTCCTCTAACGGGACTACACCCACTCCAATAAGGTCACACCTCCCAATAGTGCCATTTCCTATGAGCCTATAGAGGCCATTTTCATTCAGACCACTATAGGAAGGAAAGGGTTCATGCGGCTTATACTTCCAGGTCACCATCCATCAAAAATCAGGGCAGGAATAGGGCAGAGGTCGTGGAAGTTCTTTCTGACTCTCTGGCTCATGCCCAGCTGCCTTTCTAATAGAGCCCAAACCCTCCTAGGAATGATACTGCCCACGGTGGGCCAGGCCTCCTACATCAGTCACCAATGGAGAGACAGTCTAACCTGACAGAGGCAGTTCCCTCTCCCAGATGACTGGAGGCTGTGTCAAGCTGACAACAGAGACTAGTCAGTTCAGACCCCAGTTTAGCTATGTGACTTTCAACAAGGCACTGGGGTTTTTTAAATGTGGTTTTAACATCTTTAAAATTGATGTAGGAGGGTCTTCTTTCTATGTGTTGCTTTCATTGGTCAAATAAAGAAACTGCCTTGGCCTTTTGATAGGGCAAAACTTAGATAGGCGGGGAAAAGAGAACTGAATGCTGGGAGGAAGAAGGCAGGCAGAGAGCCACCCCACATGAAGCTGCCAGGTCAGACATGCTGAATCTTCCCGGTAAGCCACAAGCTTGTGGTGACATACAGATTATTAGAAATGGGTTGAATCAAGATGTGAGAGTTAGCCAATAAGAGGCTAGAACTAATGGACAGGCAGTATTTAAATAAATAAAGTTTGTGTGTTGTTATTTCGGGGTATAAGCTAGCCAGGAGGCTGGGAGCAGGCGGGACAAAAAGCAGCCCACTCCTCTTACAACATAAAATAAGTACAATAATATACAAACCCCCAAGATACATACTTTGAAATAAATGGAAATAAATCACAAACTTAGTACCTTCAGGGAAACCTTCAAGTTGTCTACATGCATACACATTCTCTCTCTCTCTCTCTCTCTCTCTCTCTCTCTCTCTCACACACACACACACACACACACACACACTTTTTAAAAAAAAAATCTCAGACCAATAACTTAGCATTCTACTTTAAGAAAGTTGGATAAAGGGAAAGAAATCCAAGATTGAGCAGAAGAAATGAACGAACAAACAATACAGAAAAGGAACCCAAGAATAAGAAAGCAAACAAACAAAACCAAAGGATCAAAAAAAAAATCAAATTCAGGTACTGAACTTCCAACAGCACAAAGACTTACCAGGAAACAGTGCCAAGCGTGGCCTGCTGACAAATTCATAAGCCAGATGAAAAGCACGAATTTGAAGAAACAAGCTACCGAACTGACTCGAGAAGAAAGAAAACCTGAGTAAGCCTGCGCTAAATAAAGATACCATGTTTGTGATGAGCGGTGTTTGAAAAATTGCCATGAATCCTTCAGACAATGCTTCCAGCAAACGAAAAAAGCGATTCTGCTCACCACAACTCTCTCTCAGAAGCTGCCTGCAAAAACTTCCCTTGTGGGATTAAGGTCTTTGGTAACCTGGGCTCTGACCTCCATCCCACCATTGTGAAGGGTTTTGAATTCAGCTGTCAGTTCCTTCTCTAGGAAGAAGCCACACCCTTCTCTGCTGGCCTTTGCTGCACCTGTCTTCCTGCCTATGCAACCTCACCCTGGAAAATTCCCACCTGATGACTTCCCTGGAAAATCACCAGCGGCCTCCACCAGCCTTCAGCTCTGGGGCTGGAGAGGGGACTGTCTACTTCATGTCCACCTCTCTCCTGTCCTGCGAGATGGGGGACAGTGGCTCCAGGACCTACCTGGGTTCTCTTGCTCTCAGGACACATCAGCTGTTGCTGAAGGGGAGGGGAGAGGGTCATTCCTGAACTGTGATCGATTCCGGAGCTAAATTTGATCATCTCACCTGAATCCTGACGGGGACGTCCCCTGTGTAAAAACAGCATTTAGAGTGAAATGAATCTAAAGAAAAAGGAGAATGTTCCGTTTCAGACATGCTCAGAAAGGAAAGTGAGCAAGCAGTCCCTTCCTGTCCGTGCAGTCCAGCTGCAATCTGCCCCTCGGCACCTCTCAGGAATGGAACCTGCCTCTGCTGTTGCCCCGAGCCCCAGATTGGCACTAAAACTTCTGAGAGACTTTGAACAAAGTCCCTGTCCCTAAGGAACTCGGGCATCCAGTGAGATGAGTGGCAGGGGCACGAAGAAGGAGGCGACACCTGTCACCTCCTGGAGCCTCCAGTCAGATCAAGGAAGCAGCCCAGGTGGCTAAGGGCTTCGGACAGGGGACCCTGCAAAGAGGGAGAGGTGGCCAGGCAGGGGGGAGCTAGGAAAGAGCAGGGGAGGGGCATGGACCGTGTGCAGGAAAATACTGAGGGCATGGGAGAGGCTGGTGGGTGGCCATAGGAGGGTTTTTTTTTAACATACAGGGCCAGGATCTGGGTCTCTCTGTCCTCCTGAGTCAGACAGCTGGCCTCCCTTGGAAGCAGCCTCAATGATCATTTTCAAAGTGGCTTGCTTGTAACTGGTAAGTTCTTGCTGGTGGCCAATAACCCTCAAAAACTCAAATCTTCCATTCAGTCGTATCTCTGCAGGCCTCCAGACGGTTCTGAAGGACTTGAGCTGACCTGACCGTGAGGCTTCACAGTCTTGTAGTGGTATTCCAACCTGACCTTGGGATGGACAGACCTAAACCGGGGTTTCGCAAGAAGCAAAGCCCTTTGTAGCCTAAGTGTGTTTTAAGAGCCTTTAACTTTGTCTCTTTGCCCTTGCAGAGCTACAGTGTAGTTTGTTTATGAAAATAAACTGGTGGGGGGTGGGGGGTTGGGGGAGCCCACTCTCTTTGTTTGCTAATGCTTCCCTTTGCTTAGTGTTGTGAAATGTGGCTAACAAATGAAGTTTAATGCTCTGTGTTGAGCTCCCTCAAGGCTCTGCTGAGCGTGACAAATGAGCAGACTGTCACTTCTCGCTCCTCATCGGGAAGATAAAACATCGATATATTAAATTTTGTGTTTTAATCAAGTTTTCCCACATGAGGTCTTTAATTGGTGCTTTTTTTGTTGGCCAATATGAGTGTTCATTTTCCAGCCAGATGCTGCCCTTGGCTTGAAGAGGTCATGGAGGCTGGGCAGGGAGTGGCATCCCGGCAGCCTCCATGTGGCCTCACCTAGTGGAAGAGCTAGGGTCCCCTGCAGGACCCCATTGTGTGCTCCCCTCTGGGTCCCTCACCGATCAGGGAAGCAGGTTGTAGCTGCGGAGGTGGAACCTCTCTCCAGCATGAATGTCTTAGGACACAGAGAGGATTGCAAATTTCCTTCCTGTCTCAGCGGCGTGTGGAAAGATCTGAGATGAGAGACAGCTTGTCCTTTTATCTTCAAAGCCTGAGAGGTCTCGGGTCTAAGAGGAAATAGGTTATTTGGGCTGAAAAAGACAATTAGGTTAGGATGGTTAAAGACAGGACTAAGCTACCCCCATCCCCCAAAATTAAAACCAAACAACTTCTTGCCTCATGAGAAACTCACATGTTTGTTGGTCTGCTCTTTAACTCAAGAATGCCGCCTAGAAACAAGACATCCTCAGGGGGAGGGAAATGGGAGGAGGGGAGGAGGTGAAAATTTGTAATAATAATAATAAAATAATAATAATAATAATAATAATTTTAAAAAAGAAACAAGACATCCTTCATTGGGAATGCCAACACCAAAGGTACAAAAGGGCCAGGTGAGAGGAAGGGAGATGGGCACAGCAGACACAGTCTGAGCTCCTACCGCCTCATTCGAAGTTTAGACAAGGAGGTTAGGGAAACAGTTTGGAGCAGGACCGTGAACCAAGAGACATTAAGTAGATCTTCTGAAGTTATCTTACAATGTACACACACACACACATGCAACACACACACATGACACACTCACACGTGCACACACGCATGTGCGCTCTGCAAGTCTACCAATGTTTGCAAAGGTCATTTGACTACTAAGCCTCCTCTCAGACCCAATGGGTGAGGTTTGCAAAAGTGATGTAAAATGTTATTATTAGGCTATTAAAGGTCTTTATTTGTGCGTTCATTTGTTTGACACAGGGTCTCAATATATTAGTCCATGCTGATTTCCAACTCTGAATTCTCCTGCCTCAGCCTCTCTAGTGCTACAATTGCCCAGTGTGCTGGTTTGGTTTTTATCAGCTTGGCACAAACTACAGACGTCTAGGATGAGGGAACCTCAACTGAGGACTGGCCTCCATCAGATTGGCCTGTGGGATATTTTCTAGACTGTTAATTTATAGGGGAGGGCCCAGCCCACTGTGGGCAGTGCCATCCCTGCGGAGGTGGGGCTGTGGCTGAGCAAAGCAGAGGGAATAAGCAGCAAGCGGCTTTCCTCTGTCATCTTTGCTTCGGTTGCCACTTCCAGCCCCTACATGACTTCGCCTGTAAGTTGTAGGCTGTTGATCGTGGTGCTCATCACAGCAATGGAAACCTTGCTGGGACACTCGACATAAATGATTCTCTATAGCCAAGGGGTCTGGACTTCATGAACCCCAGTTTCTTCGTCCAAGAAACAGGTTAAACAATTTCTTTAATCCTTGCAGGAAGGTTTGGTGATGAGGCCTGGCACAGGAGCACACCAGCCCCGGGTGCCAAGCACTAATCGCCGTGGTTTCGGCTCTTCTTTATAGCACTGGCTGATTTTTGTTAACTTATTACAAATCAAGGTTATCTAAGAAGAAGGAACCTCAGCTGCAGAGCTGCCTCCACCCGACTGGCCTGGAGACAAGTCTGTGGGTCTTTTCTTGAATGCTAATTGATGGAAGGACCATCCAACCCTTGGAGAGGTGGTCCTGTGCTGTGTAAGCGAGTGAGCCGTGGAGACACAAGTCAGTGAGCAGCATTCCATTCCCTCATAGTTCCTTCTCTGCTTCTGCTTGAGTTCCTGTCCTCGCTTGCCGGGATGATGGACCCTGATCTGGATGTCCGGAAGCCAAGTGAATTCTCTTCTCCCCAGGCTGCTTTTAGTCAGGCTGTTTATCCCAGGAGCAGAAACCAATTAGGACATTTGTGATCAGTGTGAAAATACTGTATGCAAAGGAATGAATGTCAAGGCTCCTTTAAAAAAGAACTGTTTGTGTGTGAGAGCACATTTTCTTTAAAATATTGCCCGTACAGCCAGTCTCTTTGGCTATTTTAAGGTTGCTGCTTTGTTGGGGTGGGGTAATGAAATCTGCATGCACAGCTGTTTTTAAAGTTATTATAAATGTCCTGAAATTTCATGATTAAAGGGTACCTTTTGATAATTCATTATGTAATAAGACAGAAGCCAGAGTGTGAAATTATTCCCGGAAAATCATTAATAGGAAATGTCATCCACTTCTCTACTCCAAAGAAGGACGCAGGTGAAGAAAATTAGCATTTTTTTAATGACTAGAGGGCTGGGGAGATGGCTCCGTCAATGAAGTGCTTGCTGTACAAGCTGGCGAGGCCATGTGCGGCACAGGTCTCTAATCTCAGACCCTGGACAGACAGATCTCTGGAGTTCACTGGACAGACAGCCCAGCCAAAGTGACCTGATCTAAGTTCCATGACAGACCCTGTCTCAAATAAAAGGTTCTATGCATATGTATACATCCCTTAATGCTACATACAAACACATACCACATACATCATCAACAACAGCAAAAAAAGGAAGGAAGGGAGAGAAAGAGGGAGGGAAGGGAAAGAGAGAGAGAGAGAGAGAGAGAGAGAGAGAGAGAGGAAAAAGGAAAGAAAGAATGTTGCATGTGGTGGGGATATACCTTTAGTTTTTTTTAAAGAGTGCATAAAATATTCATTAATTGGTTTTATTGATTTGGTTGTTTTTGTTTGTTTGTGTTTTGTTTTGAGACAGGTGCCCATGTTGTAGCTAGACTGGCCTTGAACTCTCAGTAACCCTAAATTCCCAAGTATTGGGATTATGGATGTGAATTATACCCAGCTCAGCGGGTAAAAGCTCTGGCTGCATTTGCCGGGGACCAAGGTCCCATTCCCAGTACTCATATGGTTGCTGACAATTGCCTGTCATTCCAGCTCCAGGGCGTCTGACAATTTTCTGGCCTCTGCAGGTACTGCAAATGTGAAGTGCACACATATACATTCAGCCAAACACTCATACACATAAAAACACAAATACATACTTTTTTAAAAGAAGTGGCAGAATAGTTTCCATTTTGCAGAAACGGATTTAGATGATGAACTTGAGAGCCGCTCTTCACAGCACAGGATTGGAGGGAATCCAGCACTGTGGAGGAAACTGCACCCTCACTTCCAAGGGATGTTGCAAGGAGGCTGCTTGTTGGTTCCTGGCTGCTCAGCAACTGAGCCCCGAAATAATCACACAAAACTGTATTAATTAAATCACTGCTTGCTCCATTACTCTAGCTTTTTATTGGCTAACAATTATATCTTAATTTAACTCATTTCTATGAATCCGTGTATCACCATGAGACTGTGGATTACTGGGTAAAGTTCCCAGCGTCTGTCTCTGGCAGGGCTACATGGCTTCTCCCTGACTCCACCTTCCTTCTCCCAGCATTCAGTTTAGTGCCCCCCCACCCCCGCCTAGCTCTGTTCTACCCTATCAGGCCAAGCCAGCTGTCTTTATTCATTACGGAGTTCACAGCATACAAAGGGGACTCCCACATCAGAGGGAGGTCCAGCTGTGTCACAACAGGGTCCAAGAACTGAGTCCTGGGAAGAAGATTCCCGAGTGCTCATGAGAAAACTCAGACAAGAGTCTTATGACCTCAGTTTTCTTAAAAAGCACAGGATTGTTCCTGGAATGTTTCATGCCCTTGCCAGGTTTAGCGGATAGGAGTGAGTTCACTTTAGGTCATTCATTACAAGCAGCGATTGTTATTTGATTATATGCTGCTATGGGAAAGCATGTGCAGCTTGTCCTTGTGACTCCTCTTAACCCTCAGGGGATAAAATGTCCAGTGCTCTGAATAAAGTTGGCTACTGTATGGGATTTTAGTCTGCCTCATCTTTAGGATCCATTCTTCCAGGTTCCACTTCCTCTACAACAGAAAGATCTTGGGGTCTTTCTAGAAACTGCTTTTCATCATGCACCGTTTATCCAACAGGGGCTACAGAGCAAGTGAGACACTGTGCATGGAGTCTGACCTCAGGGTCCTGGTAGCTGGTTAATAAGAAGGCCCCAAGCTTTGCCAGCTAGAATGGTAGGAAGTACAACGGTGGCTTTTTGGTGAGAATTAAAGAGCCAATTTTATATTTTTGGAGACCATATATACTCCACTCAGTTTGGACTGGAAGAGGGCCTGAAATAGAGGCAAGACTTTACCCAGGAAATAATGTCTGGGGTATGTCCAAAGGCAGAAGAATTCCCTGGGTCCCAGGGAAGTATTGGGGGTCCATGATGGGTTTGTTTGTTTGTGAGATGGGGTCTCACTATGTTGCCCAGATTGACCTTGAACTCACAGCCTCAAGTCCTACCATAGTGTCCCAAGTAGCTCGGACTACAGGCTCCAATCACCAAATCCCATTTTAAAACACTGGGTTCTCAGCACTCAAGGGGCAGACACAGAAGGATGGCTGTGAATTCAAGGCCAGCCTGGTTAGCATAGCAAGTTTCAGGGCAGCTGGGGGCTATATAGTAAGACTCTGTCCCCAAACAACAAACCACTAGGTTCCGAGGAGCCTGACAAGGTGAAGTAGTGATAAATACACTCTGGGACACTAACCTGCTCACTGGAATCTGTCACCATACACATAGGCACTAAAGAGAATTGTCGAAGCCAGTAGTATTTGGCAAAGTGGTCACTCGGTATGAACTTGGAGCTTTGCTTTCTGGATGTAACCAGATACTTGATTGCTCCCTGAGACTATTGTGGGCATGAGCAAAGGAAGAACGGCTATCCAAAGCCACGTGTTCTGAGGCAGAGCAAAGGCTTAGCCGACTATAGTGTTAATTAAGTCAGAAGGACAACAGGTACGACTAAAGCAGCTGGTGTTGGGCCGATCGGAGCTGAACTTGTTCCCTTGGGAGCCCATCTTTTCCTCATTGTGCCTTAAAGCTTTTATTACATTTCCTTCCGTCTCCTTCCTCCTTCCTCCTTCCTCCTTCCAACTTCCTCCTTCCTCCCTCCCTTCCTCTCTTCCTTCTTCCTTCCTTCTCTTCCTTCCTTATTCCTTTCTTCCTTCCTTCTTTCTTTCTTTCTTTCCTTTCTTTTTTTCTTTTTCTTTTTTTCTGAGACAGGGTTTCTCATGTAGTGCTAACTGTCCTGAAACTCTCTCTGTAGACAAGGCTGGCCTCAAACTCACAGAGATCCTCCTGTCTCTGCCTCCCCAAGTGTTGAGATTAAAGGTGTGCACAACTGCCGCCCGTCAGGTTTTGGTATCACAAAGGTTCCATAAGCTCAGCTGAGTGTATCAGTGGTGCATCCTAGAATAATTATGCTTCCAATGACTGCTTTTCACATGATCAATCAAACTATGAGTTTTAGGCCTGTGCTTAATGGAGAGAGGCGACGGTGTTAATGAGAGCCTAAAGACTTGCCCAGAGTCACTTGTAGAAAAATCGCCAGTGTGCAAGAGAAGTGTGTCTAGATCTGAAGAGGGAATAAATACAGGAGAGGGTGTGTGGAAACTCTGAGGGCCCCCACCCCCAACAGATGTCAATAAGGTGTGTTGTGTTGACTGCTAGGCAGTCATGCTGGCATACAGCCAGAAGAGGCTATAGAGGAAGAGAGCTCTAGTCTGACCCCCACAGTTCTTCTACCTGCCTCGGAACTGTTGGAACTCCAGCTCAACCAAGGAACAAGAAACCAAGTCTTGGGAATGGCGGTCCCCAATTCTGCTGAACTAAACTCTTACGGCCTGAACTTCCTGAAAAGGTTTGCAGAGTGTCCACCCACACCAAGCTATGCATTACTAATATTCCAGGCATCACAATCCAATCAAACTGACAAGAAGGACCATGGAGTTTTCCCAACCATACACTGGCCAGTAAGAGCTATTTCCTTTCTTTCATCTATCATCATCACCATCACCACCACCTCCACCACCATCATCACCACCACCATCATCACCATCACCACCATCATCATCACCATCACCACCACCACCACCATCACCACCATCACCATCACCACCACCACCATCATCACCACCACCATCATCATCATCACCATCATCATCATCACCATCACCATCATAACCACCACCATCATCATCATCACCACCATCATCACCACCATCATCACCGTCATCACCATCATCATTGCCATCATCATCATCATCATCATCATCATCATCATCATCATCATTGTACCCTGGCTGACCTTGAACTCATAGCGGCCACCTGCCTCAGCCTCTGGAGTGCCGGGATTAAAGGAGCACACCGCCACACTCAGCCACGGTGGACACTCTAGCCACCAAAAGCACGTTTCACGCTACGCCTGTGGAACCTATTTATGAACCCGCCTGTCCTGCCACGAGTTCCTGGAGGGCTGGGTCAGGGTTTCTGCAGCTTTACATTCCCTGTGGATGTGAAATGCCACAGAAAGGCCACCTAATAAATGCTTAATTAATTCACTCTAATATGAATACCTAACTAAGTACAATGGGTAATTTTCCACTGCCAGAGAATATTCAGGATGACACTGGAAACCCCGTGTGGGAGAAGCTACCTCTAGTTGGGTCTAGCCTACTCTAGGGTCAGGTCAACAGTAGACTTCAACTGCAGACCCTTGTCACATGTCCTTCCAGAGCTCTGCCTTTTCTAGGTCCTAGCTGTCCCCTGAAAGGGCCTCCGGGGTCCTCCCCGGGACACAGGCTGCCGCTGAGGATACAAGCCAACGTCTCTCTGGAGCCTGGGGGCCAAGAGCTCAGCCCCATGGTGGACACTCCTTGAGTTTTACCAAGAGATGCTTGGCTATTGGACCAATTGGAGCAAATCAGCTTTCTCTCCGGGCTGGACCTACTTTAGGGTTAGGATGAGCCCCTGGGGACAGCTGGGAACCCTGGGAGCTGCTTACTCAGTTCTTCCTGATTCTTTTCCTCTGCCCTAGCCTGAGCTTCTCTACACCTCTGTGTCCTAGTTACAATTACACACACATACACACACACACACACACACTCATACACACATATGTACACACACATCTACACACATAAATACACACACATACATACACAAACACAGCAATGTGGAAACTGAGGTCAGGTCTTAGTTTTCTGGAGACACTTTCTCTGACTATGTCTCACTGCCCACAGTTCCCAGGAGCTCTGTCCACCCCTTCCTGGATCCCATCCCAGAACCCATCATTGCACAGTGATCCCGGGACACTCGGGATAAGGAGCAGGCTCTTTCAATATCACACAAAATAGTTCATCCAAAGCCTGGCCAGAGGCAGCTCAGTCAGGGCACAGCGCAGCTGACATTTGAAGGGAGAACCGTGTGGCCCCACAAAGTCTAGGTCATCAAGGAAGCAGGGGTGGCAGCCAGGTGCGGTGGCCACCTGCTGTGGCTTCCAGTACTCCATGGGGGATAAAGTCCATTCCCTAAGATGACAGACAGCTTTGAAATCATTTCTTTCTCCCCCCTTCAGCTAGAGAAAGGGGAAGTCTCCCCTGCAAGGAACACCCAGCGCCCTTGGCAGTGTGGAGGAGCCTCCCTTGGCTAACAAGAAGATATGATGGTTCATCCCAGGGAACAAGGAGCTCAGAGTGTGGCAATGGCAGTCTGCAGCATGGACGAGCATCAGCGCTAAGGTCCCTGCGGAGCTGACTAGGGGAAACAGAGAGCTAGACAGCGTGACACCTACCTTTGCAAAGCGTTCCTGCCATTGAACGTCATTCAGGGGTCATTTGTCTCCTAACCTTTATTGAGTTCAACTGTTTCACAGAACTTAGTTTTCAGATCTTAGAGGAGCATCCAAGGCCCCTATTCCCGCCATGATTCATGGCACGCAGCAGGCATGGTAAGAAGTAGGCATGGCGTGCAACAGGCTAGGCAAGCAGCAGGCATGGAGGTAGGAGCAGGCATGGCATGCAGCAGGCATGGAGGTAGAAGCAGGCATGGCATGCAGCAGGCATGGCTGCAGGAATAGGAAGCTGAGAGCTCACATCCTCAACTACAAGTCCAAAGCCGAGAGCACAAACTGGAAATAGGATGAGGCTTTAAGTTCCCATATCCCACCCCAGTGACACCTTTCCTCCAGCTAGGCCACACCTCCTATACCTGCCCAAACAGCACCACAAACTAAGGTCCAAGAATTCAAATACCAGGTCCTAATGGTACATTGGGTGATGAAATCGCCACACAAGCATTCTGGCATTGCAGACTAGCAGGCAGAAACAACCCAGATGCTGCGAGTTACTCGACTCATGGCCTTGAGAAACCCTCAGATTTGAGTCTCAAAAAGCTGAGTGGCTATAGGTGCTTGAGCTACAAGGAAGCACAAGGATGGGGCAGGAGAAATACGCCAGTCCCACCAGCCGGCGGCCCAACCTGCGGCTCATTGGCCAAAAGCCCAACTCCTCATGTCTTGGAGAAAACATTTCTTAAAAGACTAACATGTCTACATGCAGAAGCAGGGAGAATCTAACCAAGGGCTAGGACAGGCACAGTGTGACAAGACTTTTACCCCAAGTCGATTACTCGTCAGGCATCTGGAAGCTGACATGAGTTACTGTTTTCAGCAAAATCGGCCACGAGAGTTTGCCAAGTGACCTGAGCAACTGCTTTCATTGCCCGCGGGAGTGGCCTCCAGCAAGCTGGTGTGGGAAACAATGACCTTCTAGGCAGTGATTTTTAAGTTAATGGAGACCAAGCCAAGCTAGGAGACTTATTTAGGTTTGTCTTTGGTGGCAATTCTCCTTTGTCGTTTGTGTTGCCATCTTGAATCCCATCGATTTCACTAGTTACAGGCACTTGGTAAATATTCCAGCCTCGTGGACTAAGCAGGTATCTTGTGACAAAGCTGTTCAAAGGGCCCAGAGTGTATCTGCTTTTCATCCCTTTGTGTTGGTTCCTACCAGTCTCTTCGCTAAAATCCCAGTTTTAGGCTTGGTGCGGCAGCGCATGCCTTTATTCCCAGCGTTCGGGATGCAGAGGCAGGTGGATCTCTGTGAGTTCAAAGTCAGCTTGGTCTACTTCAGCCATTTTCAACTTGTAGGTCATGACTCCCACGGGGGTCACGTATCAGATATGCTGCATATCAGTTATTTACATTATAATTCATAACTAGCAAAATTAAGGTTATGAAGCAGCAATGAAATCATTTTATGGTTGGGCTCAGCGCAACATGAGGAACTGGATTCAAGAGCTGCAGTGTCAGCATAGTGAGTTTCCTGTCGGTCAGGACGGCATGGTGAGACCCTGCCTCAAATACAATAATAATCCCAATGTTATAGATAAGCACGAGTCAGCAGACTGGCTTGCTAATTTGCCCCGGGTCACATGGGGAGGAAAGAGGAAGGCTGAGGATGAACTGGGCAGCACTGGGCTCTACCTTTCATCCCTTGTGCCCCTCAGTGTAAGGACCACATAGGAAGACATGAAGGTCAGAAAGAGTCACGGCCCCTATCTTCTGGGGCTGCACAAAAGTTAAATTGGATTTGGGGGTAACCATGGATGACGGAGGATGAGTGATGAGAAGGAATGATGAGGCAGAAGCTGGGGTATCCAGTGGGGACCAGGTCTAAGGGTAGCTGAAGACCAGGGATAACTGGGCAGGCAGCATGGATCACCCAACAGGATGTCAAAGGCAGATGTTACCATTTGATGCTGGACCGTCCCTTCCAGATTTATGTTTTGAGTACTCGGTCCCCAGCAGGTGGGGCTGTTTTAGGGTCTGAAGGCCACAAGAGACACAACTTTGGAGGCCACACCCACTTCTGGACAGAATCTAGCTCTCTCTACTTCCTGGTCTGTCTGTCACAAGCGGAGCCATGCCACAAGCTCCCACCAGGCGACTCCACATCTTCCTTGTCGTGATGGACTGCACCCTCTGATACCATGAGCTATTAAGTTACTTCTGTCACATGAATGATTTAAAAAAAAATAGTAAGAACTAAATATAATAAATGAGACAGGTGGAAGTCATGGGAAACCCCAAAGCTGAAGGGTTTGACAAATGTGTGAACTGGTACAGGGCCCAGGGAACCCTGGGTAACGAGCAAGGAGACATCCCACGTGGAAAGGTATGGGGGGGCGCTCCAACACAGACTCCTGCTGCAGGGACGATGCAGCCACCTGAGGCCATGGGGTAAGGCCGGCCATGACGGAGAGGCCTGGGTTTAGGGAGTGGGGGGTCAGGGTGAAATGACTTCAGAGCTCTAAGTCCCCTAGAAAGCTGAACCAGGGTGGACTCATGGGAGCATGATGAGAGGAAATGTTTGAGGGAGACTCTGAGTTCCTGCCGGCCTGGGAAGTTGGGATCCAGCACTCAGCCTAAAAGTCCCCTAGGAAAACGTCCTTCAGAAGTCACACCTGGCCTGTGCTGGCCTCGCTAGCTGGCCTGCTCTACAGCGCGTACACAGTCTGGCCTTAGGGTCACTGGGTCACACACCTAACGCCACATCACGCCACAGCCTGCCAATCTGGGGCATTGAACGCCAACATAACTAGAGGGTGAGAACAAAGAAATCGTCACCAGCGTCCAGGAATTTCATGTCCCTGCTATTTTCCAAATAAAGAACTTCTTCCTCTGCCGCCACCGAGCAATGTGACCAAGGAAGCTTTCTCTGTGTTCCTAACCAGGCGCTTAGATTTACATCCTATTGTCACAGGGACCTCTCACGGAGCTTCAATGAGTGCTTAATCAGATGGTTGGCCAGTTGACCCCAGTGGGTCTTAAAGTGGGGTTATTTATGGTTGTGGTTTCTTGGGTAGGGTCACCGTGGGGCCTAATCTGCATATGGTTCTCAGAAGAGCTGGGCAGTTATTTGCATAAGAACTGGTCGGGTCCTTTAGAGGATTATAAAGATAACAGGGCAGACTCACCACACGGAGGGAGGGCTCAGTTACCCAAAGCTCTGGTGAATCTATCTAAAACAGATGGGAACCCCATCTTCACCGCACCTCAAGTCAAAAGCAAGCCGGTTGCTGCTGGCTCCATGTCTGAGGGCCTCTCAGTTATTAGTCTAGCATGGTGCCCTGAATACCCACTTCTCCCTCTGAGCTCTGCCCCAGGGAGAAGGGATGTGGTGTTTGTAAGTCAGAGGACAACTATGATCTACTCGCACTAGCTTTGGATAAAACCATATCTTGAACATTTCATGGGGCAGGCAGCATGAGAGAGCAAGCTCCCTGTGCCCACAAAAACTTGTTGTCCAAAGAGGAAGAGAAATACCATCAAAACCAGAGCCGCAGGTGCTTCAGAGATGACTCAGTGGTTCAGAACGCTAGCTGCTCTTGCAGAGGACCCAGGCTCAGTTCCCAGCATCACTTGGGGACTCACCACAATGTGTAACCCCTTTCCAAGGGATCAGACACCCTCTGCTGGCTGCCACGAGCAATGCGTAAACATAGTACTCGCACACTTGCCTACACGCGGGCAAAACACTCATACGTATAAATTAAGAATATAATTCTTCTTTTCAAACTGAGCAGCAGATTCTTTTGTATTCTTGACTTACGTTTTGCCTGTGGCTTTATCTCCAGTAATTTTGTTTGTTCTGGTCTCTATCACTTAGTAACAGACTCTCGTCTCTCTTTAAACATTTAGATAGTATATCTATAAGTAGAGAACATCCCTTAGCATGGTGTTCTAAACCTGTAGGTGATGATCACCTTGGGGTCGAACAGTCCTTTCAGAGGGGTGGTATATCACATTTCCTGCATATCAGACATTTACATTACAATTCATAACAGCTGCAAAATCAATCTCTTTCTCTCTCCCTTCCTCCCTCCCTCCCTCCCTCCCTCCCTCCCTCCCTCCCTCCCTCCTCCCTCCCTCTCATCTCTCTCTCCTCTCATCCTCTCTCGCTCTCTCGTCCTCTCTGCCTCAGGGACTCTCTCTCTGAGATTCTGGCTAAGGGAGGAAGGTCAACTAGCTGCTCTCAACCTCTCCGACCTCAGGTTTTTATTTAATCTCAGGGTTCACAGTGTGAGCAAAGAGCCTGCAACAGTCATGTAAATATCTGTGCTTTCCAACAGTGTTAGACGACCCCTGCGAAAGGGTCGTTCATCCCCCAGAGGACCCACTGATTGGTTGAGAACCACTGATTGTAGGCTGTCAAGAGGAGCCAGGGAGAGTTTCTGTGGTGCTCGGACACACTTGTCAGAGGTTCTGCTGGAGTCTTGTCGAGAATTAAAAAAGCCCAGGAGTTACCACCATGGTCCCCTAGATGTGAGGACTCTAGGAAAGACATTGAGCTCATTCCTCCCTTCAGAGCTGGCTAGTGTTTCTTTCTTGTGTCACCTTGACTCTTCTAAGAATTGGAACCCAAAGTCTGACTCTGCTTGGCATGTCTGGGAAAGGCCAGAGGTGCTTCAGGAGCTCTTTTGGGGTTACAGGGGCATCGGTGAGTTTCCTTATGATCGAATAGGACGGAGAAGGAGCTGAGAGAAAGCTCCAATGAGCTGGCCTAAAAGCTGCTATGACACGGAGGGAAGAGATTCTGGTTTTTTAAAATTGCTCTCAGCAGAGGGTCTTTTCCACAAATGCTGATCTGGGAACGTGTATGAGGATCCTATTTCAAAGCATAATGCATGAACTTTGCAGGACATGACTCGCTTTGAAGAGCCTAGGAATATGAGGAATTATATGCCTATAGCCTAGCCCCTTCTTGCCGTCAGAGAGCCAAATCACTCTTTCCTTTTTTAATCCCCATGGTGTTTTTAATAAAGTTGCTTCTGGTTAATAGACTTCGGTGGTCTGCTCCCCATTATTTGTGCAACCCCAGGACCCAACAGCTTTGCTCATGCTGGGCAGACATGTTTAGTTATTATTGTTCATTCCAGAGAGCTACTTAAGGTGCGTCAAAGAAAACCACCCTTGGTGTCAAAGGGAAGGTGAGCCTTTGCTTGCTTCTACCATTTCTTCACTATGGGCTTTCAAGTCATTGTCCTCAAAGGCTCTTCACAGAACAGAACAGAACACACACACACACACACACACACACACACACGGGGCACCACGACAACACTAGAGCATGCCAGAGCAGCGAGCATGGGCTTTCTGGGAAATATGGGTGGGCAGGGGTCGGGGAGGAGACCAAGTCAATAAGGCGAGCTTTGATGTACTTCAAGAAACAAATGACTTTTGTCTCCAGCTTCTGACATCTCTTTCAACATGAAATTTCTAAGCATCTATTTCCGAGGCTGAGCAGGAAGTCTCCGAGCAGACATGGCACTTCTGTGGTGTCATGTGGCAGCTACGGCTTCTGGGGTGTCACGTGGGCAGCTGCAGCCTCTCTCTCTCTCTCTCTCTCTCTCTCTCTCTCTCTCTCTCTCTCTCTCTCTCTCTCTCTCTCTCTCTCTCTCTCTCGCCTTTTGAACAAGTTCAAAGCCAAGCATTTAAATGTGGGGGCAAATCTGCAGGGCCACTTTTACAAATGGCATCATGAGTCCTACTCAAAGATGGGACTCCCACTTTGTCTGGTGACGAAGGGTTGCTTGACAACCAACTGGAGTATCTGCTGGGCACTCCCTCTTCTGGGCACCCACTTTGAGGGAAAAAAACAACTCGTGACCTGTCCGTCGACTCGACTGATCAGCTTTGGTGCTGTTTCTGGTCTCTGTCAGAAGCTTGTATAGCTTCAGTGGGTTGTGAATTTCATGAGGCATGTGTGTGTGTGTGTGTGTGTGTGTGTGTGTGTGTGTGTGTGCGCGCTGTGAATTTTTGCATGTGGTAGTGGGAATGGGGAGGTCAACGTAGAGATTTTTTTCTTGATGAAATAGATGAGATACCATATGGTGAAGTAACCTGAGAATGCCAGGTGCGCCTGCATCAGAAGCTAATGTGCCGTTGCCATGGAGACCAGCGCTCCTTCCACAAGGCAGGGCCTCTACCTCTCTGCTCTGAGGAGCCTGGCTAATAAGAGCCTGCGCTTTGACGAGCAAGAGAATTCAGCCTTGAGGGCAAGCCTTCAGCAATTTCTGATCTCTTTCTCCCTGCATTTTCCAGGAGAGTTTGTGCCCTCTGGACTTGTAGCTCCGCTGGCAGTGCCTTAGCGGAGTAATCATATTTACATCCACAGAGACAGGGCTTTGTGTTACACACAGCAACACAGGAGTCTTTTACTGTTTATAAGGAAACCAAAAGCTTTCAAAAAAAAAAAAGTGAGATTTGTCCCCAAGTCGTAACTCTCTGTCCAAGACAGGATCTGAATCCAGAACCATCAGCTGTCAGCTGTTAATTTCCCGCTCAAGTCGGATGAGTTGTTACCTAAACCAAACCACTGTGGTTTTGTCTAAACCCATGCCTTCATCATAGCAGGGAACGCAGTAAGAGCCTAAATCCTAAGGAAAGTGGATGCGAAGCAGCTGCCTTTGGAGCAGCCCCGCTGCCGTAGCCTGTTAACAGGACGCGTGCGGTCCTGAGAGTGAAGGGCTGAGTTGTCCGAGCTTCTTCCTGTCACTCATTCTTTCAACAAATATGCACTGGGGCTGACTTAAGCCGAGCATTGTCCTCAGTGGGTGGGTGCCGCCGTGAAAAAGCAGCTGGACAAAAGCGGCTGCCCGTGGGGACTCCTCTCTGGGCTGGCGCTGTGGAAACAGTTCAAACTCTAGAGTTGCCGACAATTTAGGCGTTGAGACGGAGCCATAAATTATCCAACTGTAGAGCACAGGGCTTAACTGCTGGACTGGGGAGGCAGACGGTCCACAAGTGCTGTGGCTGGTGGCTGACAGGGCGGCTGTGGGTGACCTGGCTGCCTCTCACTGTGGCCCACTCCTGTTCCGTTGACCTCCCAGGGCTTCTCTGGTGACACATGGGAGGGACACCTTCGTTATAAGACCGGGTTCCCAATCTAGCACATTCAGTGATTTCCCTCCCTCATTTCATTCCCTTTCAGTTTGCCTTACTCATTCCAGCTCAGCTTTTCCCTGACCCTACAGAGCCATCTGCAAAGAAAACACCATCCTCGGAGGCTGGGGCAGAGGGTGGCTCCGTCATTGCCGTGCAAGCACAAGGACTTACACCAATCGAGGAAGCGGGGACAGGAGGGTCCCTGGGGCTCACTGCCCCCAGGCTAGCCCAATCGCTCCAGGCTAACAACAGGCCATGTCTCAAAAACTGAGGTGGACAGCATTCCCAAGGTTCTCCTCTGACCTCCACGTGCATGCATACGTGCACACATGCACACACACACATATATGCACATACATGCATACCCATATACACACATGTGCATGCATGAATACGTGTACATACATAAATACATGCACATATGTGTGCACACAAAGATCTTGACAGAAAAAAGAAACGAAGGGTTGAGAGAGATGACTGAGCAGACTCACATCATCCGTAATTCCAGTTCCAGATCATACAATCCCTTCTTCTAGCCTCCTTGAGCATTAGGCATACACGTGATGCATATACATACATGCAGGCAAAACACTTATATACCCCACATACATAAAATAAAAATAAATACCCCTTTTCTAAAAGTCAAGAAAAATCCCAATAGCTTTGAAATCAAAGCTACAAAATCACACTCCCCCAACTCTCTGGCCATGACACCAACCTCAGGCTGAGCTTTATGGTGGGCTTTGCAGTGTGATACCAAATTGTCTGACACAAGTGAAATAGGCCTAGGCAGTTATCCCTCTGTTTTGTTCCTCTGTGAGTAGACAGGCATGATATCCAAGTCATACAACAGAGTCCAATGTTAGTCATTAATAAAACTTAGAACGACATGAACCTAATCCATATTAATGCCATGCACAGTCGCGATGGTGCCGTGTGGTAATCAGATAGGACTGGTAACAGACTCAACAGAAGCTGAAGTCCTTCCGTCAAAGGCCCCAGGGCACAACCTGGGTGAGGAGAGGAATGAGAAAGAAGGGAACAAGGTCTAGGAAATCAAACTAGGGACACAGATGTGATCATCTTTACAGGTGGCGTTTGTACTTCCTGAAGCCAAGCATCTCCAAGTGTCACCATACACCCCCGATGTCCAAGGGCTTCCAGTCCCTGGAGGCAGTGGAACTGAAAACCAAGGAACCTGAGCAGGGGAGCAGTCTGGGGATTGCTGCTGGGAATTCTGGAAGCAGGGTCTTTCCGGGAAGCTGGGTCTGATGTTCTCAAGGCGTTCACATGCAGAGCAAGTAGCCCCTCTCTTCCCCCTCAGGGGGAAGATCTTAGATTAGGGGAAGAGGGGAGCCACCTTAGACAGGAGCTCTTGTCAAGAAAGTCATCAAATCGTCCGGGGAGAAGGGGGGGGATGTCAGCCAAAATGTCAGAAGGTTAATTGCACCAGCTACTCTTCCAAAGGACCTGGATCTAGTTCCCAGCAACCACATGGTGGCTCACATCCATCTCTAACTCCAGTTCCAGGGGGATCAAACGCCCTCTTCTGGCCTTTGTGGGTACTGCATACACATGTGTGGAGGCCCAAAAATGTGAGCCTATTCCACCCTGTCTTAAGGTCAGAGAGTCTGAGCTTATTCAACGTCATTCACAATTGTGGCTATACACCCTGACCTAGAGTGTGGTGGTTACTTGATGTTTTGAACATTAAGGTGGCCCATGGAGGTAGATCCACCCTGACCAAAGGTCAGGGAATTCAAACATACTCCTGCTCCTCATTTTGAAATAGGAGGTTTGACCTAGGGAGTGACTGCCTCCAGGATGGATACTTGGTCTAGGGTGGCTTTACTGCCTGAACAACAAAATGCTTTTCTCAAGAGATAATGACTTGATGTCTCAAATACTGGGGCAAGTAAGTATTCTGGTTGCCCTTTGTACCCTGTTAAAACAGTCTTTTGCCTTCTTCCCCCCATTTGTACTGGGGTATAAAAGCGTATGGAAAAATAAATGCGGGTGAACTCAGTATGTGGGAAGGCACTGAATGGCCCTCCCGATCCTGCCCTATGTCTCTGATTCTTTCTTGTCTCTGTTCCCCTGCCAAAGTTTTCTAACCTTCACACCCCTACCCTGGAATATGCGAACCCGCTGCAGCTAGGATCGTGGCAGAAGTCGCCCCCAAAAAGGTGGCTCCCGACATACGGCAGCCCAATGTGGAGTGGCTCCAGACACACGTGTGCACAGACATGCATGCATGCAAAATATATAAGCCAGTGTTGCCACAGTGACACACTTCCAACCAAAGGCCACACCTACTCCGACAAGGCCACACCTACTCCGACAAGGCCACACCTACTCCAACAAGGCCACACCCACTACGACAAGGCCACACCTCCTAACAGTGCCAGGCTCTATGGCCAAAACTTCAAACATGAGTCTACGGGGACCATTTCCATTCAAACCACCACAGTGACAGACCTTAGAACGTCACATTTAGTGGCTAAGAGGTATCAGTGAGTGCTCGTCCAGGGGCTTCCCTCAGAGGAAGAGATCACGCTATTGTTGAGACGTGTGGTAATCACCACTCAAGTTTCTTTTTATCTGGAGGCCTCACATCCTAGTGTCAGGCGCTTCTCTGTCTGCCACCCCCTCCCACAGCAGTGACAGCTCCCACGCTGACTGCCTGTCTTCCACTCTGCGGTATCCACCCATCAGTCAGTAACCTCAGAATTTCAAGTCTGTGGCAACCACCAGGTGGGGCGTTGGCAAAGTCAGAGACTGGACCAAAGGTGGCCGTATTTCACACTGGCAGTAAAGGTCATGTGTCATTCTCACTGTTTCGTTCAGATGAAGACCATGAAAAGAGTAGCAGCTCATAGCAGACGCCTGAGTAGCTTGGACCGGCTAATGTCACCAGTGTCGCCGCCCCCTCCACCTCCTGGAAACTGGGGGGGAAACAGCCCAAGCTCTGTACACATTATAACTGAAGTCAAATTGGCACGCTGTGCTAGTTATTTGCAAAATAATGATGCAATCTGCCCTGGCATGAACTGTGACTTTATTAAAGTATGAAGCAGTTCCTGGTGCTGTACTGATGCTACACAGTACATTTACGTGAGTTTCTTATCACACGAATGTGACCGGGAGCAGGGATGTGGATATAAAACCAGGCTAGGCTTCATTCCCAAAGGGACCCTGCAGCTTCTCTTTTCTGTCTCTGTCTCCCAGAGAGCTTCAGGAACAACAACCCATGTTCTTTGGTGACACTTCCCCAAGTTGATAAGATGAGGGACTCATTTGCTCCTGTGACCTCACATGTCCTCATAGAAACACAACAATGTTCGCCCAGCTGGAGCACGAATTCTAGTTGGTCTTAATAATAAAAACCCAGAGTCAGTATAGGGGTTAATGTTGAAGATCAGAGAAGCAAAAGAGACCAGCCACTAGAGAGTTCTTTTACCTCTACCAGTAATCAGACGGAAGGGGCGATCCTGTCCTCAGATTGCATCTCCACCAAGCCTCAGACTGCACTGAGCTCCTGTCTCTTCCTGCCCCACACTCCTCTTCCTGTCCAGTCACATGACTCCTGTCTCCACCTCCCTAGTGCTGGGGTTAAGCGCTGCACTCTGACCTTCCGACAAGCCTCATTTGTTAAGACATAAACAAAACGTCACTGCACCCAGCTCTAGAACTTTCTGGTGTTCCAGCCTTTAAACTTCCAAAGAAGAAAATGTGACTTTGAGAAACAAAGTCATGGGAGCTGGGGTGGTGGCTCAGTCAGTGCAGAGGTTTGCCATCAAGCCTGATTGCTATTGCCACTGTGAAGATTGGTCACTCAGACTGGTTTAATAAAGAAGCCGGCTGGCCAATAGTTGAACAGGATAAGGTTAGAGAGGGGATCCAAACTGAGAATGCTGGGAGGAAGAAGGGCGGAGCTGGAGAGTCCCCTGCAGATGCAGAGAGAAGCAAGACAGGCATGCCGTACTGTGGCAAAGCATAGATATTAAATATGGGTTTATTTAAGTGTAAGAGTTAGTCAGTCACAAGCCTGAGCTATTGGCCGAGCATTTACAGTTTATATTAAGTTTTTGAGTGATTATTTGGGAGCAGCAGCCAGCACAAGAAAACTCCGCCTACACCTGCTAACCTGAGTTTGATCCCCAGGGTCCAACACGGTAGAACAGAAAACTGACTCCCCTCAATTGTCCTCTGATCTCTACACACACACTTGAGGACACCCCACTAAATGTAAAAGAAAACTTTAAGTTACACAGAATAATCCCAGTTGCCAGGGTCCTAAATAAGGAGTACTATTGCATGGAGAGATGTGCACCTCCTGTGGCCGAGTGTGCTATTATGCCTGTCTTGGGGTTCTGTTGCTATGAAGAGACACCAGGACCATGGCAACTCTTATAAAGGAAAGCATTTAATTGGAGCTGGCTTACAATTCAGAGGTTTAGTCCATTGTCGTCATGGCAGGAAGCGTGGCTGCATGCACTCCAGGTGCTGGAGAAGAAGCTGATAGCCCTACATCCAAATATGCAGACAGCAGAGAGAGAGAGAAAAAAACCACTGGGCCTGGCTTGGACTTCTGAAACCTCAAAGCCCACCCCCAGTGACACACCTCCTCCAGCAAGGCCACGCCTCCTGATCCTTCTTAAGAGGTGTCACTCCTATAACTAAGCACTCAGACATATGAGCCTATGATGAACGTTCTTATTCAATCCACCACAGTGTAAGCCTCCCTCCCTGGGAGAACTGTCGGCTGATAGATAGCACAGAGAGCACTGTCTGGCTTTGGGGACAGTGAGCTTGGCCCCATGGCTCACTGTGGCTGAGGGGGCAAAAGGAGGAATGAAATCACGGCCAACACAGACACACACAACCAGGAACCCCATCTTGTTATTGGGGAATGATCTGTTATCCCTCACCAGGTGCAGAGCTCAATGAACACAGGCCTCCAGACAGACGCCCCCAGCAGCAGAAACATCATAAACAATAATGCTGTGAACACCGAGAGGTAAGGCCATGCCAAGGTGTAGTGCCAGCGGCCTGCCGTGGGAAGTGGGAGCCAGCATGGGGAAGCCATCATGACCCTACCCTAATCCCTCCTATCTCCAGCTGGAGTCCACATGAATGCAGAGGATACTGCTCTTGTCACCCAGAGCCCCCAGCTCACTCCCTGATTACAACCCCTCCAGAGTCTACTTCGGAGATCAGCTGAGTAACCTGGTAGAAACAGTGATTCTTTATCCAGAGGTCATTTCTGTGACCCAGACTGTGTGTGTGTGTGTGTGTGTGTGTGTGTGTGTGTGTGTGTGTACCCACAGAGAATTTGTGGTTGTTCACCAAATTGAAGGTGCAATGTTTATCACCCCCATAGAACAAATGGATTCTAGCTTGGTCTGTGTGATACCGAACAGAAGATGAAAGCATTGTGCAGTCTGAACACGAGCCTTGCCCTTCACAGGCAGACGCCATTGTCTGTTAGAGGCATGCATCAACTTGATGCATCAAAATAAGGTGGACAAAAAAAAAAAAAGAATTTCCCAAGTGAATTGTCGGATAACGTGGGTGACCATGTTTTTCAATGGAGACCCCTCACTTAGCAGGTGTTCGGAGAGCAGTGACTATGCTACTTTAAGAGAAGAAAACAGAAGAAGAAAACAAGGCACAACTTATACAGATAATTAGATTTACAATCTGGGAACAAAGTCAAAATAAAGATCTCAAATCCATTTTCTCCCTTTCTCTGCAGCCTGAGGGCAACGGGCAAGAGAAATTACCATGAAGTGTGAGTAACGCAAACTAGATTGTGCGAATTCCTATCTGAAATGTGTGAATTTCATATACAACTGTAAATTGGGAAGTGCCTTTTGCTTTCCAAAGTAGGCTAGGTTCACAGGTGGAAAAATTTCTACCCCACTGACAACTCTGGAGACTGGGGAAAGAGAGGGGCAGCGTGGGAGAGCTGGAAAGAGCCCAACGCTGTGGAAAAAGCTCACAGTCCAACAGCTTGTAAAAGCTACGCTGTGGCAGGGCTGCATGACTCTGGGGACTGTGGTCCCTCCCTCTGCGTAAGCACAGGGTCCTGGTGAGCCCACAGCCAGCCAACCCAACATTCTCTTTAAGCCATATCGCAACGAAAGGAAATGAATTCCTGTAGCTGTCCAGGCCCAGCCACGGGCTGGACAATGGGTTTAACTCTGAGCTTTCCACCCAGGAGAAGGTCAAAACTTTGCTAGGGTAACATTTCTGCGGGGAAGTGTTATAGTTTACAGGAAGGAGACTTTCACTGCAAGGACAGATTGGCAAGTAAATACCAATGATCCTCAGACCCCCCAGGGGGTTGTAAGAAGAGACTGCCTCAGCCCTTACAACCAGTGTAGCTACTGAGAGGCTTCCAAAGCACAAAGCCATTGAGACGTGATCAGTAACGTCTGCTGGATGGACGTCCCCTCCCTCTGTAGCCAGTAAGCAGGCTTCACATGGCTGGAGTAACCTGTTTCTCATGTGAAGCTTTCTCTGTCCTCTTCCAAATGGCCTCGCAGCCACGTGCTCACCCATCCAACACAACCAGCATTCTCTGGCTGACATGGTTCTATACCACGCTGAGCTGTGAGGGCAGGGGCCAGGCCTCGAATCAGTTGGGGAATCAGTACATCGAACTGATCTTACACAAATCCAGATTATAGACTTACATCAAGACTCGAAGTAGAACAGACGGGAAAAATAAGTCCTGGCTCAAGCCTCCAGACTCTTGTGTGACATCCCAGAAGTTACACGTTAAACTTCCTGGTGATAGACTTTAGGGAAAGTCCTATGGGACCTGAGACCCTCTGCTGTCATGCAATGGGACCTGTCACTCTAGTGTGCCTCTTAAATGAAGTGCGCAGAAATCAGCCGGATTCTCACTAAAGGACACGTGCCAGGTCTACAATAAGGAAAAGCGTGATGTCTGCAATCACCCTACAGTTCCTCTTTATTGAGAAATTGGAGTTGCTGTTTAGTTTCTGCTGAAAGCAGAAATGGATGCCCTGCTGTGTGCTGCATGAGGTTCAGGAGAGACTGGGGACCAGGGAGAGCAGATTCTCTCTTCTCGCCTCCTCCTGGCCATTGCTGGGAGAACAGCTCAGCAGAACACTTGTGAGTGCCCGTGGCTGCTGAGACCGTACGCTTCAGCTGTGAGCTTGGGGACTTGTAGGACAAGAACCACCTCCTTGGCGAAAGGCCAAGAGCAGTGTGGGATAGCAGTGTGGCTGGGAAAGCAGAGGAGCGGCCACTTAACTCTTGTTAACTTAACTCTTGTGCCTCAGCTTCTGTGACACAGCAAAAAATACAGAGGAGTCCTTGGTTTTGACAGCTGCCAAAGCAGTCGTTCATCCCACAAGTCCAAAATGGTTCGGTGATAGTTCGTTATCACATCTGCTTGTTCCAGGTGACAGAGCTGAGAGGTGGTCAGGATGTAGCGGGAGGCAGCATGCTGGTTAAGGAGCCCTCCTGGGACTGCACTGGCCGCTGCTCCCCCATGCTGGATGCTCTGGCCTGGTCCACACCAGGACTAGCACACTACAGCCGCAGACTTTATGAGAGGCCACTGCGGCATCAGAGCCGACAGTCTCCTGCCTGTTGAGCGCCTCACTTAACCTCAGCAGAGATATCAGAAATGATGGTTACATGTACCTCTATTTTCAGGTGAAATAAAAGGCACAGAGAGGGTAAGTCACTTGCCCAAAACCTCACAGCTTGGAAGTGGTGGAGCTGGGGTTAGAATCCAGGTCTGGTTCCAGAGCTGAAGTTCTCTCACGATGCCAGTGCCTCTTGCTCTCTGATGGATGCAATAGGCATCTCAAGGAGGAGCAGGGATAGCTCTATGGACGGGGAGGCAGCCTGTCCACACGTCCCTTAGACCTTGCCTGTCCAATCACAGAGCATATCCCACCATCCCTTTCTCTCTGCAGCCTGCCACACCCTCACAGTTCGTTATTAGTAAAGGTCTCTGCCACTCTTGGACTCGTGAGAGCCAAAGTTACATTTTTAACTTTTAATTACTATGCCTTAGAGATCCGTGAAACAAAAATACCTCTGACCTGCAAGCCCCCTGCCCAAGGACGGACCGTTCCTGAATGCTGGAGGCCGTTGTTTATGGGAGATAACAGCCACGTGTTTTCACTCCCTAAACAAGTTTGTTTGACCCGTCTGCACCGGACGTGCTTGATCCCATGTGGGTGGGAGGTATGGGGGCAGGAAATATGTCAGGATGTACGCTTGCCCCTGTTTGGACCTGATGGGAAATACAATGAATTATGGGTTCAATTCTTAAACCCTTGCCATACTAGATTCTGGGCTATTTTCCGGGAACCTGGCCATGGACCTGGCCAGAGCCCATCCACCTGGCCAGTATTTAATTAAAGCTTGCTTCAAATTCAGCTTTCAACTCTGGTAGTGGTCTTATTCATGATCGGTGTGATTAACAGAATTCCCCTGAATGGCTGCAGGCTAGGCAACAGAAAGCGCTGTTTCTGTTCGCGATCAGCAAAGGCCAGCAAGCAGCTGTCTAATGTTCCACGCTGCCACCTTCCCAGGGGACAGTCACACGATATGGAGAAGCACAGACATCAGCACAAGGATCACCGATTGCTGACTGGTTTCTGAACAATGAAGCAATCTTGATGACATCTCCATGTCCCACCTGGATGTCGGGAGTTTATGATTGTTGAGAAATGGACGTTCAATCGGGAATCAAACTTCTCCCAGGTACGGGCTAGAGACATGGCTCAGAGGTTAAGAGCACTAGCTGCCCTTCCAGAGGACTCACATGGCCGCTCACAACCGTCTGTAACTCCAGGGGATTCAACATCCTCTTCTACCCTCTGCAGGCAGCAGGCATGCATATGTTACACAGACATGCAGGTAAAACACACAAACACATAACACTAAAAATAAATAAAACAAGAACACAAACCTTGCCCAGGCCACCCAAAGACAACGAGGACTGGGCTGAAGATGTCCGGAGCAAGTGACTAGGGGACAGATGCCTAGGGTGTCACCTTGACAAGTTGCGGGAGCTTAAATGATAAATCTGTTCCTAATGACCGCTTGGGAGCAGCATGGTGGCGTACAGGCAGGGGCATGGGTTTCTGCTACTCCCCAGCCCACTTCTGGAATGGGCTAGAGAATCTAACACCAATGTGCTGTGGGGCGGGGTGTGCATCCAGGGGCTAGCAGAGATCTAGAACGGATGTGCTGTGGGGTGGGGTGTGCAGCCAGGGACTAGCTGGAAGGGTAGCCAGATCAGGCAGCTTTATAAAAGGAATTCACTGGAGAGTATTGCTGTGCCTCACACATGGTAGAGGCAGATACTGGTTTGTCTTAAACTTTTGCTATGCATATAAATGTATTCCTGTATAATGAAATGCGCATCTCAGTTATCTATAATTGATTCTCTTTTAAAATGAGGAAATAATGATCACTTTAAAAGGAATTTGTCAGACGGAGACTGATGTTGAGAAACATTCTCATTGCTACAGGGTTTTTCTGCCAAAAGCGTTGAGTCTCTTGTTAAAACTCTTAACATAGGCAACTTGTATTTGAAGCAATTTTCCTATTTGTTAAAAAAAAGTTTGAAAGGAAGAGGTTTGGTGGATTTTGCACTGTTAATACAAAACTGCGACCTTCCAATTAACATGAAGGGGACTGGGGAGCTTCAAGAAAAACTCGAAAGTTAAACAAAAACTTCTGCATAATTAGTGGGCATGGTTCACAATGAAGCTCATTAAGAAGTTGATCTCACACCGAAGCCCATGAAACAGCTTTCCTGAGTGGCGAGTGCAGCAAAGACCCCGGGGGAGGGAAGGGTGCAGAAGACGGCTAGAGGGTGTAGGTGCGACACTGGGCAAGGGGACTAGCATGGCAGGTTCCATATAGCCCGCAAGCATAACCACAGCTAACTGCCTGACTTCACGGTGACTAGCCAAGAGGACTCCGATGTTCCTGACACAAGAAAATGCTGGGGAAATTATGTTTCGGACTTAAAATTGCAGCCGGCGATTTCCGTGCGGACCTCTGCAGTGCTGTAAAACAACTCTGTGAGCAGAGACTGCCACCGAGGGTAAGGAGGAGAAGTAAAACCAGTGTCCCCAAATTGTTACCCTTCCCAAGAAGCAAAACCAGTGTCCCCAAATTGTTACTCTTCCCTCCCCCCAGAAAAGCCAGTGAAACACATTTAACCTCGTGGCTTTCAACACAAATCATGCGGCATTTTTGTAAAGATTTTGTGCCAATAAGATTTTCTGCATTCACAAATCTCATCTTTAGAAGTTCTACATTGTGTTTTTAGATATTTTATACAAATGCTGTCAGTTACAAATGTTTCTATAAGCCATCAATAGAGTGGCCAGTGGTCAACGTCTGTGTGTGTTTGGGTGCTGTGCTGTGTGGGCAAACCCAGGGCCTTGCACTTGAAGACAAGTATCACCTACTGAGCCACACCCCCCCAAGGTCTCACTGTGCAGTTGTGTATTCTTTCCTGGAACTTCCTATGTACTGCAAGTGAGCCTTGAACGCATGATCCTCTGTCCAGCTCCTGAAAGCTGACATTACAGGGGCACACCAACCACGCCTGGCTGCAGCTCACATGCTGGCACCGTCAAAGCTGGGGGCAGACTGTCCTAGGTTAGTGAAGAGGCTGGCATAATGCAGCCCCAGCAGTTAAGGGGAAGAGTGTACTGACGGCCATGGCTGGGAGGAAGGACTAAGTCGCTGAGCCGACTTCTACTGTGTTCTTACACCTTAAAATGTGTGTATTTCTTTTGTAAAGAAATCACATGGAAAAAATGCATACTAAATGGCAAAGGAAAAAATCTTACTAAGGTAAAGTTGATATTGTCTTAGTTTCAGCCAAGTGTAAGTTAGGTTAATTCTTAAGTTCATCTATCACTATAGATTCCCTGAAATATTAAGATCCCCTTTGGGGGCACAAACTAGTGAGCCTGTGAGAAGTCAAGTTATCCCCAAAAGGTACAGAAAAGATGCCTTGACCTAGGAAAGCTAGTTATTAAGGGGAGGGCGTCAGGTGTGTTCTTGCGCTAAGTGGATGCACACAATTCCCTGCCAGCTCTGACAGACGGTGCCACTCTCCAGGTTTGTCTCCTATTGGTGTTCAGCTGTCTCCAGCAAGCCCCTTTCTTCGTTGCTACACCTCTGCAGATCTTCCCTGAGTCACTGTGGCTTATGACATTCTGTCCAATTAGCCGTGGGCAAGCTTCCCTGTACCTTCACTGCAATGACCACTAACTGGTTCAATCAGAGCTACACAAAAAGCTGTTCTCGAAATCCCACTGCAGGGCAACGGGAACCCACTCAACTAAATCTCCGGTGGAACATATTTCTAAAATACGGATCAGATCAACTATTGCAACTTCGCTAAATTGTTAATTTGGTTGAGAATAATATCTTGTAAAAGAAAAAAAAAAACTCAGGAAAAGTTGAGAATCGAAATCTTGGAAGTCATGAACTTTGGGCATGGACATGATACTCCTCTCAGATTCCCAGCCATTTTGGATTTCAAAGTTTCTGACGGGACGTGCTCAATTAGTGAAATCTCTGCAAACGCCCCAAATCCAAACAACTCCAAACGCTGAAGAGCCTTTGGTCCTGAGCATCTCTGGTAAGGGATAGACAACCTATACAGGCCAAACCAAAGTTGACATATCAGAATTCATGTCATCTCTTTAGAAGCCAGGGTCTCAGGTAGTGTAGCCTGGCCTCACTCAGACTTGTGTGTAGCTGAGGGTGGCCCGCCTGCCTCCTCTACCTTCTGAATTCCGGGATTTCCGTCCTGTTTCCTTAGAGTGTTAGGGAACCAAAAACGAGGCTCCAGGCATGCTAGGCAAGCGTTCCACCCACCGTGCTACGCATCCAGCCCCTTCCGGCTGAATTGAGCTTGTTTTCTGGTAAATGGGACCATGAATACACCCCAGTGTGGGATGCTGGGTTACACACTCAGTGTGTGCGCTTGAGCAGTTCACCTCCACTGAGTGTGACAGGCAGCGAGCATTCTGGGTCTTCACATGCACATTTTGTAAGTCCTTTGCTGGTATTTGCTTGGAAAAACAGTGAATGAAGCCGGTTCTCACCGTGAAATCAGACTAATTCATTATCGTCAGTCGGAGGCTAGCTTAGATGTCAGGCTTGGCAGCTGCAACGGAACTAAAGCACTGTATCCATCATCAGAGGGAAAGTTACAACGGGGGGGGGGGAGGGGAAGGGTTTCCAAGGCTAGCAGAATGCGTGAGAAGGGTTCTTACGACTTCTTAGAAAACAAACTACTCTTTAAAAACAACTTTGATGAGTTAAGTGCGGAATGAATGAGAAACATATGGGTTTTATTTCTCCAAAGATGCGCGAGAGTTTAAACACTAGAGGGAATGTGTTTGCAAAGTGTGTCTGAGAAGGGTTACCAAATAGATTTCAAAATGCTTGAAAAATAGCCCGAGGAAGCTGGCAAACTTCAGATGGGGCACAATAGTTCATCTACCCCCAACTGCATAAGAAATGCGGGTACCACAACCCAAGATTTATGTTATAGAAGAGCGGTCATACTGTGGTTAGCTATTTGTGTAAGAAATTATTGAAGACCTGCTAACTGAAAGCCATCTGAAGCATGCAGCACTAAGCTGGACTGTGGAGCGGGGTGTCGATGGGGCCCCGTAGCTAATGACAACCATACATACAGCCGGAGAATGAGGCTGCACGGCCGAGTGCTGGAGAGCCGTGTGATGCTCCAAATGCATTCTTTGAAACTCTCAGGAGGCTTAGTTTATTCCATAAAGCCTTGCACAAAAAAAAAAAAAAAAAAAAAAAAAAAACAAGAAACATCCACCTGCACTCGGACACAGCGAGTGGCAGCAACAGCCTCAGGTGCATTCACATCTCACGATCCTGGAGCTCCTGCTTCACACACATGCACATACACACACACACACAACCACACATACACAACCACACACACACACACACACCCATCCCTAACATGAAAAGCAACAGGATGTGTTAAGACAGTCTTCTAAAAAATGTCCTGGTCAAAGAGCCCTGCCGGTAGGGGAAGGTGAGTGGTTAAGAATCTCAGAAAACAGGGCAAACTTGGCGAGTACCTACTGGGTATATTTGGCTTTGCTCGGAGTAATCCAGAGCCTAACCTGAGCTAGGCTAGGTTCCAATCCTCCTGCATGAGCGCCATGTACCTTCAGCAGGTTGCCCTACAGCCTCCTCGTCTGCAGGAGGCTGAGCAGAAATCTGATGACAATAAACGTGTCTCGAAGAGACTCAGTACTGCAAATGGCATCTTCGAGTCTTCAAGGCCAGTGTCGTGTATTTCTTAACTATTGTCAACCTGAGTGAATTAGCGGGACAACCCCAATCCAAAATGCTCCGGAATCAGAATGCTAGACAAGATGCCCCAAGCGGAGCCCACTACATCAAGCCTCGTGACAGGGCACGGCTTAAACAAAGGTATAGTAAAAGGACTGTAAGTTGCAAGATTACCCTCAGCCTTCATCCATAAAATACATACAAAACATAGGATCTGGGTTTAGACTGTAGTCCCAGACCTAAGATATACACAAATATTCCTAAGTCTCAAAGTGGCCAGACTCTTAAGCACTTCCGGCCCCAGCACATGGGACAAGGAATACTCGAGCTGTGCATATAGCACGCACTTTGCTCTCTGACTTGCTGCCTTGCTTTCCACCTTTGGCAGACCGCTTCACGGTGAGAAGCGCGCACACATCGGTCCCTAGATCAGAAGATCACTTAAAATCTCTGGCCAGCTTTTCAGTTCAGAGAGAGATGTTTGCGCCGTCACTGGCTCCTCACTTCAGCTCTGAGTGATGATGAGCCGCTCGGCACATCCACAGAAGGTAATATTGGGAGAGGTACGATTGCCTCCTTTCCCACCTGTGTGGGGTGCGGTAGGAGCAAGGGCTGTGAGGTGTGAGAGCTGGAGCCAGACAGGGGAGACAGGGGATCCCCGTTCCTCTGTCTGTTCACTGGAAAGGAAGTAGAGGATGTAGGGGGAGAGAGAGGACCAGGCCACGCTCAGCTTTCTCGGTTTCTTGATTAACTCCTGGTTTCCCTGGGGAAACCCCAGCAGTGAACACCACTCTGCTCCCAATCTACCTCACCGCTCCAGGATGCTCTGGCCCTCAGCCCTGGACAAAGGTCAAACGGCTTATGGGGCGGAGTGGGACAAGCTGGCCCTCCCTGGCCTCTTCTAGTTTGGTATCACTTGCCAGAAGGACAAAACGTCACTTGTGGTCACAGGAAGTAAACCGAACTGCTTCCAGGTACCTTCCAAGCTGCAAATAAGACCCAGTGTGCAGCAATGTAGCTGCGGGCAAACCCCAGCTTCACGCTTGGTCTCCCCAGAGCTCTTCTGGGAACCAAGTGTCTTAGTTTCTCTTCTGGAGCTTCGATAAAAATCCTGACAAAAGCCACTTAAAGGAGAAAGGTTGATTCCGGCTTACAGCTCAAAGTGCAGTCAGTCCTTCACAGGGACGAATCGAGGTGGCAGGAACGCCATGCAATGGGTCACATGGTATCCGCAACCAGAACGCAGAGAGAACGCAGGGAGAGAAGCCTGCCTGCTAGTGCATGCTTGCCACTGGCTCGGTCCACCTGTGGGAACCCAGGCTCCCAGCCAGGGAAGGGGCCAGCCCACAGTTAAGATAAGACATCCCCAGAGGCTAACCTCAATCTCCACCATTCCTCCTAGGTGCCGGCAGATCCTGTCAGGATAAACAGGAACCACTAGGAAGAATCATAGAGAATCCAGGGAAGAGAGACAACACACCTCAGACACCAGAACTCCCCTCTTCCCTGTCCCCAGACAGCTTGTACTCATCTGCCATGCTTCTCAGCGGAGGAAGAGAGGCCACTCATGTGCTACAGAGCGGTAGCAGTATTTGGAAAACCAAAGTCAAAGGGGTGTTTGGAGCCCATAATTCTATACCATGAAGAAATGAAAAACATTAAATCTCTCACTTAGGAACCCAGAGCAACAGTGTGTTATGTCTAGGCTCCAATTAAATCTCATTAAAATTACTGGGTGGGGGCTGTAGGGATGGCTCAGCGGTGAAGAGCCCTGGTTGCTCTCCCAGCGGACTTAGTTTCCAATTCTTCGCACCCACATGGTGGCTCACAACCGTCTATAACTCCAGTTCCAGGGGATCCCACACCCTCTTCTGGCCTCTGCAGGAGTGTATGAATGTAATACACATACAGAAATGCAGACAAAACTCTCTACATAAAAATAAAATAGTAGTTTTAAAATTAATGAGCATACGAAGAGATGCTCAACATCAGTTGTGATTGGGAACACGTGAATTAAAGCAGCTATTACACACTCACCATAATGGTGAAATTCAAACAATCACCACCACCAATTGCTGGTAAGGGTTTGGAGCAAGGGGAATCACACATTCTCTGCTGGTACACATGCAAGAGGGCCTTGGCCACACAGGAAGACAGCGCTGTCATTTTGTATGAAACTTCTCTGAGGATGCTCAGGGAGCACAGCTGGAGGTATTCACTCGAAGGTGCTGAAGAACTTAGTACCTCCTTACACAACCCCACACGTGAACACTGTAAATATGAAGCATCATTTACAGCCATTTTATTCATAATTGCAGGAGTTAGAAGTCCCTGAGACATCTTTCGGTACAAACTGAGAAAAGTTAAAGGTGCAACTGATTCGCGGGTGATGCACAGAAGTCTGAAAAGCTACCCATTCTGGTTCAACTAGACTGAGATCTGGAAAAGGCGAAACCACGGAGACAGGAGTATGGCTGGAGGGCCTGGGAGGTGGCCCATGGGATTTTCGGGGCAGCGAAATGATTATCCATGAAACAGTTATGGTAGGTACGTGCACTGAACTCTTGTCAAAATCCGTAACACTACGCAGAGCGAAGCCCACTGCAAGCTACGGACTTCCACGCCAGAGCACACGGACCACACCAGTGCAGCATGCTAGTCAAGGAGAGCTGGGGTATTGGTGGGGGAGAACGGAACCTGTAAGAACCATATCTGCTCCTGTTTTCCTAAAAGGTCTCTAAAAACTAAAGTCCGATAATTCAGGAAATGGCTCTTGGGGTGTCATCAAACAAGACTCATGATCTAGAAAATTCACCATACAGAATGTCCATTATGCAACAGTATCACATAAATATTTATTAAAATAGTTAATTGGAAAACTACACACATTACTACATCAACCTTAAGTTTATTAGTACATTACACAGAAAACAAAATCTCAAGTGGCCAACATGTGACTTCCTGAGGAAAGTCCGAACAAAGGTCACTGTCAGCTGAGGGGGGGTATGCTGTCCCTGTAGCCCCAGGAAGCCCATGTCCCATCCACAGCAAGCCACATGAGACTCCATCGACAGCCAGCTCTCTAAACGTTTATCCCGACATCACAGCTCACACACAAACATAGCAGACAGCAATGCGGAAAGTGGAGGAAACAGCATTTAAAGACGACGACTGAGAAACCTCTTTTTATTAATTAGTTTCAAATACTGGATGACAAACACTGGAACCAAAATCTTAGTGGCACACCTCCAAGCCATTCTGACACGTAGGGGTCCCATGGGCACTGTGTCGACAGTGTGGCCACCGAGGACAATGAGTGCTCACCAGTCACACGGCCCTGTGAGCAGGAGGGTTTTCCTAAAGTCCGTAGGTTCTCAGAGAGCGGACAGGGGAACTGCGGGGCTCCAGGTGTTTAAGATCGGCGTGTGGATTTGGATTTGCATAGGTCTAAGAAGCTAGCAGAGCGCGTGCTGTGTATGGATCTGCTCCATGGGATAAGAAACACTCAAAGAAAGAGGCCGGTCCCTCAAGGCAAGAAGCAACTTCTAGGCTTCACAGAAGGGTCATTTGGAGAACCTGGCTTTGCCAGAGGAGAAATGGCAAAATGTGTTTAAAAACAAAATTCAAGTTAAACTGGGTATGTGGCACACACCTTTAACCCCAGCACTTGGGAGGCAGAGGCAGGAGGATCTCTGTGAGTTCAAGGCCAGCCTGGTCTACATTGTGGTTCCAGGACAGCCATGACTACATGGTGAGATCTTGCCTCAAAATAATAAATAATAATTTTAAAAAATTAAAAATTAAAATTCTAGTGTAAAATTTGAAAGTTAACAGGAGGAGGCCAGAGCAGCAGAGAAGATGGTACCTGGAAAAACGGACCTGCAGGGAGAGGGGAAACTAAGTGGGGAGACTGAGCTCTTGGCTCCCCTCCCGAGGGCAAGCATGCTTGGCTCACTGGGGGGTGGGGAGGGAGCAGGCTTTGTGTCCGCCCGTTCCTAGCAGAAATCCCTGCCTCAATCCCCATGTGGTGCCAACCGTACCAATCCCATACCACTACCGATAAGCCAATATTTAGGCTTTAGGTTTTGTTTTTAGTTTTCTCAAGACCCGAGAAAAGCAAAGCAAAAATAATATTGTAGCATCATCTTAATATAGTTTTATTAACAAGGCACCTGAAATGAGAAATATCACCAAAAGTCGAGCTTTCAGAGGAAAAAAACTAATAAAAAAATTCAAAGAATTACTATTAAGTAAATATGCAAAAATATATTATCATATAGATTTAATTTTTTACTCTGTTTCATGTTAAGAAACAATATCTATCAAAAGCAAACGATCCAAAAATTAAATAAATAAGTATGACAAGCCTAAATTAAAATTATAAATAAGTAAACATGTAGTAATTCAAACAAAGTAAAAAAAACCTACAAAATAATTAGTGAAGATGAGAAGTAAACACAGGAGGTTTCGTATCTATCCTGACGTGTCCTTCGGCAGTGTCTTCCTGCTTCTGTTGTGACCGACTCGAAGAGTCACATAAATGTTGTGTGCACCACAAATTTAATAGCAGACATTCAAAACATTCAGAAACAAAACAAAGATACAAAAAAGATGGAATATTCCTGATTCTTTGTTCATACCGAGTTAAATGACCTTTGCTTGGAAAAGGCCAAGTCCCACCTACCATTTTACCCCAAAGCACAGGGCACACTGCAGCGTGACCTGTATTTCATAACGTAACAGTGGAAATGCATTATTATGGGACAAAAGGACTGAAGAACAGCAGCAGGGAAGCCAAAGCCAGACGCACTGTGCAAATGACTTGTCCAGCTCTTCACCTCTACCTCAAGTGGATGAGGAAGAGGAGGTCAGCTTGTCTACGCTTGGGCAGATTCGGGATCCTGCAATGCATCCAAGGAAGGAAGGCTCATGACCTTAGATACCTCAGACCTAAGGAGACCACCGATCCCTACAGAGTCACGACACGGGAAGACAGACGAGCAAGGGCAGCATTGTGAGCTGGCCTTGCGTGAACCTCCCCGGCAGCTGCTGGTTTTAGAGCCCCCCCCCCCCGGGGCGCCTGCCCGCCTTCTTCTGGGTGCTGCCCCACCCCCGCCACTCTCTGAGCAGTCCGGAGGTTAAACAGCTCTTTGAGGAAACTGTGACGCAGGTGCTCCTGCGGCGCCCATGGCAGGGTGCCCTGCGGTGTCTGAGCATTTTTGATGACAGAAGTCAGAGCCCAGTGTGTCTGGGTCACCGCTGAAAGGGCTGTGATGTCACTGCGTTTCCAAGCTGGAGCTTCCAAGCCATGTGTCTGGGGCATTTCATCAATATTAATTTACTTTCTTTTTCAAAAAAGAATTATGGAAGCAAAACATTTACAGCAAACACATTGCATGGGCACATCTTATCATAATTACATGTGGCATGGAAAAATAAAAATGGGTGGCAATAGATCTTTAATTCCTTTCTACTAGTTAAAACTTTTCATTTTAAAACAAATCAAAGGCCAAAGAGGAGAGAGGAAAGCCTTTTTGTATATTCTCTTCCCCAAACACAGAGATACTGTGTCTCTCCATTCATGAGCTGAACTGTGCTGAAGGCAGGAGTGACAGTTACCGAAAAAAATGTCCAGCCAGAGCTTCACTGTCTGAAGCAGCTTTGCAAGCTGCACAGCCTCCGTCCACCATCCTGCACACAGAGAGTGACCAGCACAGTGTGCCCAGGAAGGAACTGTCCATCACTCCCGTGAAGGAACCCTATACACACCAGTCACTGTGCCGTGGCCCCAAATGCTGCTGCTTTCAAAGGACAGAACCAACCACCTCTGCTGGGATAACACATTCTGCCTTACAACTGAGAAGCAAACAAATGTCTCCTGCGGCCAAGACAGGGATGAGAGACATCTGGAGGGGCCTGTGCCAGACCCTTCCAAGGGTTTAAGCCATGCAAAGCCTTTGCTGTCCATTGGCAGCAAAATGGGACAGGAGGGCTGTAGAGACACCTGACTCTCCTACCTAACTCAGCTGCAGCAAACACCACTTACCCTGGGATGGATGCGCAAAGGCTGCGCGGAATCATATGAAGGAATAAGAAAAATTAGATTGATACAAAGGGAAATAGTGCAAAATCCAGAAAAGGCCTACTGACCCGGGGTTACAGAGAGGTCTCTTTGTTTTTGTTTGTTTGTGAACAACACTATTAGATGGTGATGGTTTGCTAGAGAATTGAGTGGGGTTATTTATTTCTGTTTGTTTTTGGAGAGAAGGCCTTGCTGTGCTGCGCAGGCTGGTTCAGACTACATGCATGTTTGCGTGCCTGGGGCCACGGAAGTCAGATGTGCTGCATTTTCACTACCTATTCATGAGCTGGAGGACATTGGGTCTTTCCATTTCCTAGTGATCCTCCTGCCTTGCCCTCCACCTTAGCTGCTCATTTTATTTTTTTATTTATTTAATTTTTTTTTTTTTTTTTTTTTTTTTTTTTTTTTTTTTGGTTTTTCGAGACAGAGTTTCTCTGCAGCTTTAGAGCCTGTCCTGGAACTAGCTCTTGTAGACCAGGCTGGTCTCGAACTCACAGAGATCCGCCTGCCTCTGCCTCCCGAGTGCTGGGATTAAAGGCGTGCGCCACCACCGCCCGGCTAGCTGCTCATTTTAAATGTTTATAAATTATCTAAGAGTTCTGCCGATGCCCTGATGGAGAAGGTGAGGTCAACATCTAATCTGAAATATTAAAAGTGGACACAGAACTATTTCCACAGCACAGACGCTAAGTGCGTAGTCGCCAGCGATGGTACTGATAACAAAACATGCCTCCTGATAGCTTATACAACAAACAAGTCTCCGCTGGAGCAGGTCCAGCTGTTTCAACAGCTGTGCAGTCACAGTTAGGACTGGTGGAGAGCCATGTGCTCTTGGACTTTTTGATACTGCAGGGCAAGTGGATTTGACAGACTGCAACCGCTGAGTCACCCACAAACAAACATTTTTCTAGTATGTTTTCCAGTGGTTTCTCCATCCTCATTTGAAAATGTGAAAGAAAAGCAGGGACCTGAGATAGCTCCCGACTGTCCAAAGACTCCTTACATGCTTGTTGGAACCCAAACTGATCTCAGAGATATCCCCTCTGCTATTGGGAAACTTGCCAAGACCAGACAGAAGCTACCACTGAGGGACTGCTGAAGAGCTGGCCCGGGATTGGAAGGCTGTCCCTTCCTGGCGCTCTGAAGAAGGCACGCAGAAATGCCTCGTTTAATAACATGCTCCTTGGAAGCTGCCGATTCTCTCCACCCTTGAGTGGATCCGGACTTGGGTGAGACTCGTGAAAAGTGGACGGAGGCTGTCCTGCCCTTCCTAGGACGCACTACGTGTGTGACTGTGACCGAAAGGGTGTGTGTTTGCCGTTTGCTGATTTGGGGATGGGTTTCTATCTTCATTGATAAATGAAAAAACACATTGCACCTTTTGAAGTACACTGACTGGACTGAGTCACTAATAAAAAAAAAAGTTCTTTTGCCCCATCAGCCACTTTCTTATGCGCTTAGCCCAGGTTCACAATCACTGTGACGCTCCTAGAGTCAGCTGAAGGGCTGGTGCATAGGCTCCCCTAAGGGATGGTGCTGGAGGACAGAGGACATGGTTACTGACGACTGCCATCTCCCTGCAGGCGATGCGGTCACAGGCCTGCTTCAGTAAGATGCTATGATATGTGGGCTGGGGAGCATACTTGACCAACACGGGGACCAGTCAGGCTATCACCTTTTCTTCTTCCATGCCTATGAGGAACCCTTGATCAACTGGCTGGAGTTCTCTCATTCAAGAAAAAAGCCAAGAGTCGCATAACTCTTCAGAAGTGTTAATAGATTTTATCAGATTATTTTGTTTGTAGGTTCCAATTTTTAAAAATGTTTAGGTGGCCTACTCCCCAGTCCTAACTGTGTGGATTCATCAGCGCTGAACCAATGCTTCCTTGTGTCTCACTTCTTTGTAGACAAATTCTTTTCAGATGACATTAAACAAACAAAACTATTCGCAAGCCAATAAATAAATAGATAAATAAATAAATAAATAAATAACCCGGGGGTGGGGCTGGAGTCCCAGCTACTCAGGAAGCTGAAAGGGAAGATCATCTGAGCCCAAGAGCGGAAGACCGGCTCAGACAACCATGTGAGACCCTTCCTCCAGATACACAAGTAAACGCACGTTTGCTCCTCTGTCTCTCAACCTAACTCTTCAAGAATTAGTCCCATCACGATAAGATCATGGCTTCCGATTTGAAATACATAATGTGTGTCTCAGAAGAAAGAGGACACTTTCTAGGAATGAGATGAACCCAGGAGCTTGGAGAGTCAGATTTAGATTACCTGAAAGGAACACAACAGGTCTGAGTAAGGAAAAGAGATCAAATGTCTTACGTACACATCACAGTGAGAGATTTTGAAAATGCCTATAGGATGTACATAGTTTTAAAATAGTAGGCTTGAGAATCAAGATTTCAGGATGTTATCACAGACATGCTTTTTACACGCTTATATGAAAGGATGGATTGCCTGATGATCCAAATGGATGGACATAATTAATTATAGAGAATCAACATGAGGACCCAGAACATGCAGCTCCCTTTCTGGGATCTTCCTACTGTCTAATTCCATGTCTAATGAGCGTGTCGGATTCCTATTCTAATCCCATTGCATACACAGGGTCTTAGAAGGAAAACTTTCTAATTATTGAGTATTGTTCACTGTTAGTATACTGTTTGCAAAACAAGCTGTCTGAGAACCATAAGAGGTTTTATTTGTGGGGCTGGGGATATGGCTCAGCCATTAAGAGCACTGAGTGCTTTTGAAGAGGACCTGGGTTCTATTCCCACCATCCTTATGGTGACTCACAACTGCCTGTAACTTCAATTCCAGGGGATCCAATGCCCTCTTCTGGCCTCCTCAGGAACTGCAACACATGTAGTAAACAGACATACAAACTGGCAAAATACTAGTATATGAAAGAAAAAGAAATGTTTGTTTTGCATTAGCCTAGAGGCTAGACTTGTTTAGAACTCAGAGTACTTATCTCAAGCATAAAAGTCAAACTCAACAAAAAAGCAGTGTTGGAAGTGAGAAGAAATAATCGCTCTATTGATTTGAGCACATTGAAAGAAAAGTGAGAACTCTGGACAACAGGGTGAAGACGTGCTGCTAACGAAGTAAGATTCGTCCCATCTTCCCAAATGATGTGGGAGAGGCACTAGCAAAAAATGATTATATGCCAGGGGAAAAACCATAGATCACAGACTATTCCTTGATAGACAGAAGCCAGCAGCTAAGAAGAACTGGCAGAGAAGTAAAAATTCTAATTACATATTAGATCCTAACAGTATTAAGTTCTACAGATTTAAAATGCATTATTTCTTTCAGAATTTACTATCTATCATTCTCAAAATGACAATTAATAAATTTGACAGAAATTGAGTTTCGCTGTGTGTGTGTGTGTGTGTGTGTGTGTATGTGTGTGTGTGTGTGAGCGCGCACTCACACCCGGTGCACATATGTGTCTTTTATGATCAGAGAGTAAAGAACTGGGAAAACAGACAATGAATGCAAGTAAGCAAGAACATTTGGCCAAGGCTCTGTAAGCGAGGCCCTCCAGCCCAGTCCTACCCCTCAGCCCGGCCCACTGGCTTGCGTGCTCTGTGGCGTGAGGACGAGGTTTGTGAGCTCGAAGCCAGCAGACTCTACAAACGTCTCATTTCTCAACCGCCTTTCTCTGTGGCTCTAGACATTTTGCTTTGCTTTGGCGTTTAAGTGAAATTTTCTCTGATGAAAAATTCCAGATTTTTTTTAAATTTAAGGAATTTCTTCACACTTTATAGGCAAAAATACCAGAAATGAAAGAGCTGACAAAAATCACGCAGATCCAAATTCAACCATCCACTTCTCGTACTTCTCCAGGTCCGCGGCGGAGACAGACTTGGCAATTTTCTTCAGCGCCAGCTCAAAGTCCCCTCTGGTGACAGGCATCTGCAGCTCCTCCTTGGACAGGGCCCTGATCTCTTCCGGACTCAAGCCGCTGATGCGCCGCCTCATCGCCATCAGAGACGCGTCCCTGGAACCAGGCAGAGCCGTCAGTAGCCGCACCCGCACGCGCTCTCGACACATCTAGCTATTACAAAGTTATGACAAACGTGCCAAGGGCTATTTTATATGTGCTCTTACGATGCCACTCAGAAAGTTGCCCTTCATCCTGAAATTTCAGAAGAGGTTAAAAGCTCATACATAGCTGGGGAGGTGGCTTGGTTGGAATGGTGCTGGCTATGTAAGCACAAAGGACCAGGTATATTGCTGGGTACATTGGCACATGCTGGTAATCTTAGGGTTGGGGAGGTGGAAACAGATTTCCATAGGACTTGTTAGCTAGCTAGCCTAGCCTACTTGGCAAACCTCAGGCCACTGAGAGACTCTGTCCCAAAAAACAAACCAAAAAAAAAAAAAAAAAAAAAAAAAAAAAAAAAAAAAAAACAGGGGAAGGCCAGGTGTGGTAGGGCACACATTTAGTCCCAGTAACCAGGAGGCCGAAGCAGGCAGACCTTTATGAGTTTAGGGCTAGCCTGGTTTACATAGCCAGTGAGAGATACACAGTGAGACCCTGCAAAAAGAAAGAAAGAAAGAGAGAGAGAGAGAGAGAGAGAGAGAGAGAGAGAGAGAGAAAGAAAAGAAAGAAAGAAAGAAAGAAAGAAAGAAAGAAAGAAAGAAAGAAAGAAAGAAAGAAAGAAAGAAAGAAAGAAAGAGAAAAAGAAACCAACCCATATGTACCATACACAGAAAACCAGGTGGCCAGTGCCTGAGAAACAAAGCCCAAGACTGATCTCTGACCTCCAATATGCATGTACACACATGTGCACAGATATCTGGAGACATTCACATCCCTGCACACACACAGTCACACACACACACACACACACACACACACACACACACACACACACACGATAGGAAGAGGTAGATTTATCACAGAAGCCTGGGGCAAACTCGGCTAGCACTCAGTCCTCTTTATTCTCTGTGCCTCAAAAACAGCCAGGAAGCTTAGGAAGAGGAAGTCCAATTTTGGAATCCAGAGCTGCGTACTTGGAATGAGCATATGGCTAATGTGAAAATAATTTGAGCCGTGTGAGTCAGTCCCCAGCCCAAGCAGCAGGAGGGAAAGGCGGGGCATGAGCACATCCACATACTGGAGAGAGTTCCCTACATGGGATGTTTGTGGGAAGCCAACAGTAGAAACTCGGGCTTCTCCTGACTTCATTCAGCCCCTTTGCCCAACTATAAATAAAAAGGAGGTTTAGAAGAAGCGGCTGAGTTCTCATCAAGACCTACTTGGAAGGACAAGCCAGCCACACCTCCAGGATTGCCAGGGTTTTACTAGAGACTGTGAAAACTATAGTGGGCGTTGGGCCTTTGGACTCAGACACACCTAGAAAAACACTAGCAGAAAACATGAGAAAAACAGGCGCCAACGCTTCCAGGGAAAGCTGCTGAGACCAATTACGCAGACTTCTCCATATAAGAACAAAAAATTCTCTTTATCGGGTGATGTGTCTAAAAATTATGAAACCCTAAAGAAAACGTGTGTTTCTTCCACCAATGAAATCGGTCAACTTCATTCATCTGCATGTGGTCCAGATCTGCCCAATGAAGCACACAACATTGCCTCCATCAGCATAGCTGGGCTCCAGCCTAGAGTTAACTAGCCAGAGGCTGCTCAGCTGTTATTGCCAAGTAAGACACAGCGGTTCTCGGGATAATCAAGTCTAAGTGAGGAGCAGGGCTGGAGCTCACCGGTAGAGAGCACTTGCCCAGCATGTGCAACACCCTGTGTTGTGCCCAGTACCACAAGGGGGAAAATCCCAAACCCTAAGTGAGCGTCTGTAATCCTAGCACTCCTAAGACGGAGGCAGGAGGACCATGAATTTATACTGTGGGCAACAGAGGATCTGGTACCAAGAGCAGAAGAAAGCAAAAATCATCATACTATGTACTTGTTTGTCTAACAACCAATGAAGGCATGTGTTAAGGGGACAACTCCTATATAGTATTAGGTGGATGCAGGTTTTCAGGGCTGACCATTTGGCACTAATTGGTGGCTGCACCATGGGGAAGACGATTTCTCCTGCTCTTAGCATTCCTTTGCCTACAGTTCCTTGTCTAGGGTTGAGGCCTCCTGAGCTTGGCCACCTCCCTATCAGCATATCCACTGTTATACAGTTCACATTTTGGTAGTCACTGGGGAAGAAGAGAAAAGGAGAATGATGTAATTATAGCTTCAAAGTAATATTTTTATTAGAAGAAAGTAAAGCTCGTTGAAAAGAAGGAGCTAGTGCACCAGCGGGAAAGCCTTCAAGGGAAGGAGCTGCTGCCTTCTGTCTGGGACTATTCCACTGACCTAGAGACTAGCTGTCCTATAACACTAAAGTGACGCAGCCGCAGGTCACAAAGACACACCTGCAGACGTTAGTTATGTCGGCGCCAGAATAGCCCTCCATCTTGTCCGCGATGTCCTCCAGACGGATGTCAGGATCCAGCTCCACCTCCCGAAGGCTGATCTTCAGAAGCTCAGCTCTTCCTTTTGCTGTTGGAAGACAAAATGGTTTGTGTAAGTTTACATTTACTGAGGAATCCCATACAACATCCAGACCAAGAGAGCAATATGAAAAAGAGACAAAGATGGCGAGTCCCCAGTGCTCCGGATAGTCCCCCAGAGCTCCAGACAGTCCCCCAGCGCTCCGGATAGTCCCCCAGCGCTCCAGACAGTCCCGCAGCGCTCCGGATAGTCCCCCACTGCTCCGGATAGTCCCCCAGCACTCCGGATAGTCCCCCAGTGCTCCGGATAGTCACCCCACCGTGCTCCAGATAGTCACCCCACCGTGCTCCAGATAGTCACCCCACCGTGCTCCAGATAGTCACCCCACAGTGCTCCGGATAGTCCCCCAGTGCTCCGGATAGTCACCCCACCGTGCTCCGGATAGTCACCCCACCGTGCTCCGGATAGTCACCCCACCGTGCTCCGGATAGTCACCCCACCGTGCTCCGGATAGTCACCCCACCGTGCTCCAGATAGTCACCCCACCGTGCTCCGGATAGTCCCCCAGTGCTCCGGATAGTCACCCCACCGTGCTCCGGATAGTCACCCCACAGTGCTCCGGATAGTCACCCCACAGTACTCCGGATAGTCACCCCACAGTGCTCCGGACAGTCCCCCAGCGCTCCAGACAGTCCCCCAGCGCTCCGGATAGTCCCCCAGCGCTCCAGACAGCCCCCCAGCACTCCAGACAGCCCCCCAGCGCTGCTCCGGATAGTCCCCCAGCGCTCCAGACAGCCCCCCAGCACTCCGGATAGTCCCCCAGTGCTCCGGATAGTCACCCCACAGTGCTCTGGATAGTCACCCCACCGTGCTCCAGATAGTCACCCCACCGTGCTCCAGATAGTCACCCCACCGTGCTCCAGATAGTCACCCCACCGTGCTCCAGATAGTCACCCCACAGTGCTCCGGACAGTCCCCCAGTGCTCCGGACAGTTCCCCCAGCATTCTGGATCTGCTGCACAATGCAGAGGCATTCTCCTCTGTATGCCGCCACTGAGAACTGCAGGGACTTCATTCTCCTTACAGATCCAAGGCCTGCTATGAGAACTGAAGACCTGAGCTCTCCAGGACAGACAAACACCAGAAGTGCTGCTGAGTAAACCACGGCAGGGGAGGGGTAGCAGTCTAGAGCACTGGCTGCCTTGCAGAAGAATTGGCTCTTTCATGACACAATTCTTTCCCTAATTCACAACATGAAAGCATGCTCACAAATGTTTGAAGAGGTCTGTTTACAGGATCTCGTGGCAGATTCTACAATGCGAATACATACGGGAAGAACCAAGCACCACCGAGATGCTCTGGAGGAACAGCAAGGTGGGAAGAATCGCTGCTAACAGTTTATAAGACGGCCTGCAAGGCCACAGTTTCCGCAGTGGGACGCTGTGGAGACAAACACATCAGTGGACAGAAACAGGAGCAAGGGGACATCAGACTCCAGGGTCAGGCAATACGGAAATGTAAGTCTATCCTCAGGGAAAATGAGATCTAGTTTCCCCTCATACTATGTACAAAAATCAGTGCCAATACATTACAAGTAAAATAAATGGGAAACTATAAGCATTTTAGAAAAGAACTAGAAAAGCAGTTTACGATCTTAGGGAGAATTCTCAAGATAGATGTTTTTTAAAGAGGAGCGCTGGGGCTGGAGAGATGGTTCAGCAGGTAAACCACTTGCCGTTAAATCTTCAGGACCTGAGTTTGGATCCCTAGCACACATCAAAATCTGGAAGTGAACACATGGAATCCTTAATTCCTGTACCGGAAAGGAGGCAGAACTGGGAGGCAGAACCGGGGTCCTGAAGGAGGGGGCAGAACTGGGATCCTAAAGGAGGAAGAACCAGAGTGCTGAAGGGGGCAGAACCTGGGTCCTGAAGGAGGGGGCAGAATTGGGGTCCTGAAAAAAGGAGGCAGAACTGAGGTCCCGAAGGCTCACTGTCCAGCAAGTCTACTCAGTCAGTGAGCTCAGGTTTGTAGGAGACAGGAGGGAGAGATGAGGACCCCAACACTGATCTCTGGTCTCCAGAAGCGTGTGTACAGCACTCCCGCACACAGGTCCACATGCATGCAACACATGACACACACACACACCACACACAGCAAAGGTGTGCAGGAAAAGATAATGCTTGAATAATTAGTTCTAATTATCACAAAAACCGTGTCCCCAACTATTCTTATGCTGAAGTCCTAACTCCAAGTCCTTTGGAATGTGACTGCATCTGGGGACAGAGGTTTTTAAAAAGATACAATGAGGTCACATGAGTCTGCCCTAACCCAATATCACCAATGTTCTCATTAAAAGGTTAGGACATACACGTATTCAGGAGGAAGGCCATGTGTTAACACCAGGGGAAGATGGCATCTACTAGGCAAAGAGAGGGACCTCAGAGTGAAAGATGCCCACACAGCCTTGATTCTAAGGAATCAAAGCCCTTTCTCCTCACTTGCTCAGGTGACAGCAGCCTTGCTGGAGAGCCCCTGTGCTCTGTGCTCCTGTTGACTGTGGCTTCGCTCCTCTCCTAGAGACCCGACAGCCACCTTAGAAGGGAGCACTGTTTTCCCTTGGCTCATGTTTTCAGATGGCCCATGGCTAGGACAGGATGAGAAGGTCTGGCATCCTGTGTCTGTCCTCCTGGCTGGCTTATCCTCTGGGCAGATTCCACTCACCCTGCACATAAGCAGGTTGATTTCTAGAAAAATATTTTGTCTGGAACCATCATTCAGGGTTAATCTGACTGAGATGCGCCTAGTCTCTCATCCCCCTCAAGGTAAAGGCACACTGACCAGAACACCAGCCCATCAATGGAAGGAGGAAAGGTGGCACCTGTGCTCTGGATGGCCTCTGCCTATGCCCAGGAGAGTGTGGATGTTCCTCTCTCCTTTGTCACTTCTTCCTGCATCCAGAACCATCTCTCTGTCACACAGAAGCTGGCTGCAGGCAAAGTTTCCTCTTCCCCATCCTCCCATGGCTGATGACACTTTTCTGTATCCCAGCACTGACGTCTCGGAGAGAGCTCCACCTGCACCACACCCAGGTCCATTACACCTGCAGCCTGGACTTTGTGACTTACACAGCTATGAACCAGCACATTTCTGTTGTTAGATGCAACTAGGTTTGGGTGCTTGCAGTAGCACCCCTAAAAAAACCAAACACGGTAGAGCACCACATGGCACCAGGAAAAAACTATAACTACATCTATCTGTATGTGGTAACGCAGAGTCTCTAAAAACACACTGAGAAAAAGCAGCAAGGCAAAGAGACACCATTTTGTGAATGAATTTATATAAAATTGCAAAAGAAATAAAGCTGTTTGGAAATACATTAAGGGATAAAATTACAAGGAAAAACAATAAATGACTTCTATAAAAGGAACGACAGTGGTTAGCAGTCAGGAAGAGAGTGTGCTAGCGAGGACTCTGTGGAGCTGCTGCGTTCTGAGGACGTCCTGTCTCTTTCCTAGAAGTAGGGACAAGAGTACTTGACTTGCCAGCTATTGACTAAACCGAGAATGCTAATAAATGAGCCTGCCCTGAGTTGTTCACACGTACAACACAGAAGAGTAGTTACAGTGGGAAGACAACAAGCAGGCATTGTTTGAAGTTCTCCAAAGAGAGAGAGAAAGAGAGAAAGAGAGAGAGAGAGAGAGAGAGAGAGAGAGAGAGAGAGAGAGAAGAGTGCACAACTTGGAAATCTTCCCCTGAAGATAGTGTTCTGGAGATGAAAATGAGCCTGTGGCCTTTGGGACAGACGTGTTCGAGTCACCGGCGCAGAGCTGTGACGCGGTGTGACGGCGCAGGACGGCTGGGTCTCCGAGTGAAGTCACTTCAGCTGCTGCTGTAGCTGAGACCATTTCACTGCTCAACTAGTAATTAAGCACCACTGTATGAAAAAGCAATGCTTGTAAGCCATGGGATTGTCAAAGTGGCAGAACAGAGAGTACCAGCCAGCAAAGGTGCCACGAGGCAGAGCCTGAAGCTGAGATTCTACCAATTAATTATATTACATAGCCTGGAGGCCAGGCCACAAGAGTGATCAAGTCATATGCTATGAACTACAGTTTCAAAATCCATAGGCAAGGCTTCCCTTTCTAGGCACAGAGAAGTAACTGATACCAGACCAGCCCTCCTGTGGCAAACAACTATAAACTTAGATAAAATCACGAGGCCAAGTGTTTTCATGCATGGGCGTTTGCCGGCCTGTATGGCTATGCACCCTTGTGTATGCCATGCCTGCATAGCCTGAAGATGGCACTGGAGCCCCTGGGACTCAAGTTACAAATGGCTGTGAGCTGCCATGTTGGTGCTGGGCCCTCTCAAAAAGCAGCCAATGCTTTTAACCACTGGCTATCTTTCCAGACCCAAGAATTTTAAGATAGGTTTTTCTGAATTTTACCCTTTAGAGGAAAGCAATACCCAGACTCCCTAGAATATAAAGCATATGATATAAATCACTAGACATATTAATAAACAGAAAATGCAAATAAATCAAGAAAAACCAGACAATAGAAACAGGTGGTGTAAAAGCTAGCATGGGTTAATTAAGTGAGAAGTAGCAGTTTATTTCTGAGAAAACATTAAAGTTCAGAGGCTTAAAGTAATGTTTTAGTCCCACAGTTTCTGAGAATCAGAATCTGGAAGAAGCTTATCTAGAGAGTTCTGGCTTGGGGTCTCGCTGGCTAATTCATTTATTCAACTTGGCTGGAACACAGTGCCCAAATTTTATGTCCAACTATATCCTGGAGCTCAGTATTTAAACTGGTGGACTTTGAGGACAGCAGACCAGCTGCCCCACAATGTGGCTGAGCCTCCCCCAGAAAAAGGGAACCCGGAGGCCAGCAACTGCCGGTGACATCAGCTCTTCCTGGGCCTCTACCGTGGCAGCTAACCCTGCACACTGTGACCTGCCAGCCTCCGTGGTTACATGAGCCATAGCCTGGAATTACTCCGTCCATCAGTATCTCTCTCTCTTCCTGTCTCCTCTTCTCTCTCCTTTCATGCCTCCAGCACACAGACAGAGAGATGTACTCTAAAGGTTCTTTCTCTCTGACCAGCCCTAATAGAAGATGTCCTGGTTTCTTTCTGCTGCTGTGATAACATATTCTGGCCGAAGTGACTTATCAGGAGGACGGGTTTACTTGGCACATCCATCACTGGGGGAAGTCAGAGCAGGAACTCAAGCAGGAACCTGCAGGCAGGACTGCTGGCCACTCCATGCAGCATTACCTCCAACCAGGGAAGTCGAGCAGAAGGTGGAGGATGCTGCTTGCTGGCTCACAGACTCCTGCTCAGCTAGCTTTCCTATATAGTTCAGGTCCAAATGAATAGGATGGTGCTACCCACAGTAGACTGCCCCATCCACATCAACTAGTAAGACAATTCCCCATGGACATGCTCACAGGCCAATCTGATGTAGGTATCCATTAAGACTCCCTTCTCAAATGCAAATCAAAATAACTCTGAGATTCCATCTTACACCTGTCAGAATGGCCAAGATCAAAAACACTGATGACAGCTTACGCTGGAGAGGATGTGAGGTAAAGAGAACACTCCTTCATTGCTGGTGGTAGTGCAAACTGATACAGCCACTTTGGAAATCAGTATGGCAATTTCTCAGAAAATTAGGGAACAACCTACCTCAAGGCCCAGGAATACCACTTTTGGGTATATACCCAAAGGATGCTCATCATATCACAGGGGCATGTGCTCAACTATGTTCATAACAGCATTATTTGTCATAGCCATAACCTGAAAACAATCTAAATGCCCCTCAACTGAAGAATAGATAAAGAAAATGAGGTACATTTACACAATGGAGTACTGCACAGCAGAAAAAAAAAATAATGACATCTTGAAATCTGTGGGCAAATGGATGGATCCAGAAAAAAAATCATATTGAGTGAGGTAACCCAGACCCAGAAAGACAAATATCACATATACTCACTCACAAGTGGCTTTTAGACATAAAGCAAAGAAAACAAGTCTACAATTCATAACTCCAGAGAACCTATGTTGTAGGAGGTGCTTGTTTGTTCGTGGCTGCTCAGCCCCGAAATAATCACACAGAAACTATATTATTTGCAATACTGTTTGGCCAATAGCTTAAGCGTTATTTTTGGCCAACTCATATTGTAAATTAACCCATCTCCATTAATCTGTGTATCACCATGAGGCTGTGGCTTAGCAGGTAAAGTTCCAGCATATGTCTCCAACAGGGCTACTTGGGTTCTCTCTGACTTCGCCTTCTTTCTCCCAGCATTCACTTTAGTTTTCCCTATCAGGCCAACCCAGTTTCTTTATTTATTAACTAATAAAAGCAACACATATACAAAAGGAAGATTTTAACTTTAACACAGAAAAATTACATATAACAAAACAGGTATCAAGCAAGAATTTCAGTTACAATATTTACATCTACTTTATCTTTTATCATAACTAAGAACTATAATTATAACTATCTATTCTTCAACTTAATCAAAGACTCAAGAAGGATATAATATTACCTAAGTAAACAGGAAGTGCATTGTAAGCAAATTCCAAAACTCTAGAATTGACGGAAACATCTCGCTGCCTGGACAGTCACCCAAAGTTCTTCTGTATCATTGGGGCATCCATCTTCAGCCTACAGGCCCATAGTATCCAGCAGACCTTTTCATGAAGCAGGAAATTTCAAAGACAGTTCTGCCTATAATGGTAATTTGTCAGTCACTTTCTCATGTGTCCTGCAGAATATCTGGCAGACTCTTTCATGAAGCAGGAACCCTGAAAGACTGTTTCACCTTCTTTAGGTAACTTCAGCAGTCATTTCTCTGTGGGTCCTGCATATCCAGTTTATACAGCATAATATCAAGCAGTCCAAGCAATAGCAGTTTCTTGCCCAAATGGCTAACAAACTTCATGAGGAGCCTTTTCAATGCCCATCTTCCTCTTGAAGTAGCTTGGTGCTGCCAGGAACAGATGTGTCTCATGTCATAAAAAGTTCTAAGTTTTAAACATTTTAAATGCCATATTCTGTAGTCTATAAAAGGTTTGAAGAATGCCTATCCATCTGAAATACATCTATGTACATCTAGAAAATCTAACTAACACAACTACGAGCTTGACTATTATAGATGACTCTTTATTAACCTATATTTCTTAATTATACATTACATTTTTAAATGAGCTGTAAAACACAATACCTTAATCAAGAGCAGGAATATATGTGTGTGTGTGTGTGTATATGTGTGTATGTGTATGTATATATATATATATGTGTGTATATATTTATATATAAAAAATTGACCTTAAATTTGTATCAATAAACCAAGATCCATACCAATGCAAATTTCTATAGCATATCCCCCTTTAAATGTAAACAAACATTTATAAACAATCTTTTAGGGAATTTGGGCATAGTTCTCTCCAAATTGCTTCCTGCTTTTTGTTGGGTAAAGTAATTTTGGGGGGATGTTCATGGTAACCTTTTGGGGGATCTTGGTCCATCAAACCACATTAGTCTAGAATTAATCCACAGGTTCTCATCTTCTATGGAAACAAAAGCAGAACCTCTTTTCCAAAGCAACATATCCTTAGATCCAAATTTTGAAGACAAGATACCTTTAAAGTATATATGTTGGTTATTTAGCTCCTTCATAGTCAAAAAATTGAAAGAAAAACAGTAATATACATAATCAAGGCTAATCTATGGCTGTCTGTACTCTTTAAAGACTTTACCTTTTTTAAAACCATTTATTTCTTTTTATAACTGTCTATATTCTTTTTCTTTTCTCTCCCAAGTCTATGTACATTTATCCAACAATTTAGAGGTCTTTTTTTATCTGAATCTGTCTTTATTGTATATGTATCTATAATTATCTTCTGTCCATGAACTCTTCTTAAAATGCTAAGCACTTCTTAAAAACCTAAACTGCAGCATTGCTAGAGTAAACATGGCCCTGCCTGCTTGCTCCACCCAGTCAAACATGGCAGAAGTCCATTCACTGCCTCTGAGACTGATGTGGGAGAGTCTTCTGTTTGTGATGATTTCATTCGTTAGTAAAGAAACTGCCTTGGCCAGCCCTTAGGTGGGTGGAGTAGACAGAACAGGAAGAAGGAAGTGAGGTAGATGGCTCAGTCAGATGCCACGCCTCTCCTCTCTGAGACAGATGCGATGAAGCTCTGGCCCAAGATGGACGTATGCTAGAACCTTCCCGGTAAGGCACCACATCGTGGTGCTACACAGATTATTAGATATGGGTTAATCAAGATGTGAGTAAGAGGCTAGAACTAATGGGCCAGGCAGTGTTTAAATGAATACAGTTTGTGTGTTGTTATTTCAGGGCATAAGCTAGTCAGGCAGCCGGGAGCTGGGCGGGAATGCAGCCCGCAGCTCCTCACTACATGAGACTGCCAGGTGGAAGCCTCCTCACCACCTCGACTCTGATAACCAGTTGGCCCATGCTGCCACTAAGTAACTTGCAGCACACTGCCCAGAAACCCCATTTAAATGTTCCAACTCCTGAAGGAGCCAAAGTTTGAGCTGGCAGCACAGCCCAGAAAACTGCCGTTTCAAAACCACATGGCTTTTTTTCTGCTACCACCGAATCAGGAAAACCTCTCTTAAAGGAGCTGTGGCATGCCACCAGGAAACAGCAAGAAGCTGTTTTAAACTCTGGGCTTTTTTGTGTCTAGAATTCCTTTTCAAACTCTCTCAGGTTTTATGTGGATTTAGCAAGCACCAATAAAAGCAACACATATATACAGAAGGACTTTCTACATCAAACATAAACAACAAAGAGGACCCTAAAAGAGACATACATGGATCTAATCTACATGGGAAGTAGAAAAAGACAAGATCTCCTGAGTAAATTGGGAACATGGGGATGATGGGAGAATGGGGAGGAAAGGAGGGGTAAAGAAAAATATATAGCTCAATAAAATCAATAATAAATAAAGACTCCCTTCTCAGGCACCTCTAGGCTGTGTCAAGTTGACAGGTGAAGCTAACTAGGCAGAAAGTATCTCATGAAATTGTACTCCAGGGCTACCCCAGTCATTCTAGAAGAAACTCATTTCCATGACTGGCGAGATGGTAGCTGTTAGTAGAAGTCTTCAGCTCCCAGGTGGGCTTCCCCATGGCTGCCTGAGCAATCTCATGTCACAGCTGCTGGCCCTCCAGGGAGGAAGTCAGGCAGAGACTATCGTTTTTCTGAGCTAGGTTTGGAAGTCCTTAGCATCACTTCTGCTATACTCTATTCCTAGACACAGAGCACCCAGCCAAAGTAGGAACGGATTCTGACAACTAAAGAGAAAGCCAGGCAAAAGTGAGCGATACACCAATGAAGAATCCCAGCAAAATAGCAGAAGCTATTTGAAAACGGGAAATGAGAGATTTGCAAAGCAGACCTAAAATGAAAATTCACAGGACAGATATAAAGCAGAAAAGAGATGGCAGAGGCAGGGGTCAGTGAACAAAGACAGATGACGCCTATCAGGAAAAAGGGTTAGAAGGAGTGAATAGCACCCCAGTGATGGTTACAGTAGGACCAAGATGTCCAAAACACATGCAGAATAAAAAAGGGGGAACCCCACGTGACAGCCAAAATGCACCATCTTAAAAACAACAGGCAAGTCAGTGACTAGCCAGTTACTACAGCCAAACATATGTCACCATGTCACTTCTCAACATCGATGCAGGGGAAACTGGAGCATCTGCCACACAAACAACCATCATTGCTCATAGCAGCCTCATTCACAACAGTCCAGTAACATCCAATGGGGGGTGGAGAAACAGTCTGTGACATGTTCACACAATCAAACAAACAAACAAACAACAAATCAGCTCAGGTGTAGAGGGCAGACTGGCAAGGGACTCTCCAGAGGTCCCTTCAGGAGGAAAAGGTATGTTTGCTTCTTGGTGTGTGGTCTCACGATGCTATACAGCTTCCAGAGCTCAGACTCTTACATGGACGAAGTTTATTGTATCTAAGTTATTCCTCAGCAAAACTGATTTTAAAAACAAAGAATTAACCAGAGAGGGAAGGACATACCTCAACACACAATGGGACCATGATATTAATGACAGATGACATCGCATAAAAAAGAGGCTCAGAGTGGCAGCAGCAGCACAGGGAATAGGCGGTCCCCCTGATGCTGTTCCTCCTGACGGTGGGAAGACAATGGTGTAACCTCACCATGGCTCAGAAGTCCCCTAGCAAGTCACAGAAGCAGGTATGCTCATCCTGTGAACTTCGTGGAAATGGGTAAGAAAAGCTGCCTGGCTCTGTAGTCACTTCTTCGCCAAGCTGACACGGCTCCTAGAGACCAGCAGGAAAAGGCCAACTAGTAGCTTCCCCTGGGGAGGGAATGAGAAGAGGGAAGCATGTGCCCCGCATTCCAGCTTCCATAGCACTGCCAAGGGACTTGACTCTGCTGGCTCAGACTCCAAGCACAGAGGACCAATCGGCACACCTTGGCCTGAGGGCTGCCAGGAACAGATCTCAGCAGCTGCTCCTGCACTAGAACCTATGGCACCTTGAATAAAAGCTTACACACCCCTCAGGGCTGGAGAAAGTGTCCAGCGATTCCCCTGGGAGGAAAGAGGAAAGTGGAGCAAGTGTCTGTGTCTAATACTCTGGCATTCAGGGAAACTGCCTGGGGCACTAATGTCCAGCTCACTAGACTGTGGTGCAGATAAAGTTTATCCTTTGAGTTTAACTCTCTCCTTTTCTGAAAGGAGAGGTAGAGGACCGAGTTGCGGCCTTCCTTCCTTTTTAAGTGCAAATGTTACCAGCTATGAATATCTAATACACAATGACTTCCATGGTTTACACTGATCAGAAATATGCAATGAAGAAAATTTAGGGAGACTCCACTTTCACTTAATTGAGGTCCTCTAGAGTTATATGCTTCATCTTCCTTTACTGTCTGTAGGAGCTGTAGTAGTGACTCCTTCATTCCTAATATTGGTAATTTATCTCTGTTGTCCTTTATTATATTAATTTAAAAAACAAATATTTCCTTATTAATAGTCTATTTCATATTTCACTTATTTTTTCTAATTTATTTCCCCTACATACTGAGACTGATTTTTGTTTCAAAGGCTAAAATAGTATCTGCTCAAGTCTTTTTAATGTACACATTTACAGACCTTAAAACACTATGTTTGCTTCATATCACAATATTTAGTGTGACATTTTTTTCTACCAAGATAAAAATATTTTTAATTTTTCCAATTTTCTTTGGCCCTTCTGTTATTCAGAGCTAACTTGTTTAGTAGCAAAATTTTGGAGATGGTCTAGATACCTCATTGTTGGTTCCTAACCCAATTCCATTACTATCGAGACTATATTCTGCAAGATGCCAGGTTTTAAAATTTTTATTGAATTGAGAACATTCCTTTCAGCAAATGGTACTAGAACTGAATATGCATATGGGAAAAATAAAAGCCCACCCCACTACCATGCATACAATTAATTCAAGGAAAATCACAAAGCTAAATATAGTTCCTAAAAGTAAACAGAAGAACAAAGTCTTACAGCCTAGGGGTAAGCAGATATTTCCTAAGATACAGGAACTCTTACTAAGGAAAAAACAAAACAAAAAACCTGGGGGAAAGGTCTTTACAAATTAAAATACTCTGACTATCAAGACAGAACATTAAGGAAATTGAAAACTAAACGACAAACTGGAAGGAATAATTATAAAAATGTAAGTAGAGAGAGTTTATATACAGCATTAATAAAATATTAAATATTACAAGCTGAGGGACACACTACATAAGTTCATGAAAAGGTGCTCAAGATAGAAGTCGTCAGAGGAACGCAGATTAACCATAATGAGATGCCATCTCACTCCAACCAGAGCAAGTAAAATGGAAACACTGACAACAGCAGCTATAGGCAAGGCTGCTGCGTTGGTCTTCCCATTTATTGATGGTGACGGTGACAATATAACATGTAAACCACTCAGGAAGACAGCGAGTATTTCTTATAAAGTTAAGTACAGGTGCCTTGTTAGAAGTGGACAGAGTATCAGACTCAAAGTTAAACACATACCTCCCCTATGACTAATCTATCCTATTCATACTAGCTAAAGACATAACAACATCAACTATAAAAATATTTATAAGGTATATAGCTCTACTTGTAATATCCCCAAACTAGAAGCAACTCCCATCCCCATCAGCAGGGGAATCAACACACAGTCACATCATCGCATGGAGGAAGACATTCTGCAGGGCGAGCGTCACCAGACACCAACTCTGCTGTCACTGTGCTGTTTACACAAAGCTTAGAAGGGGAGAAAACTGGTCTGTGATGATGGAGGACCAGGCAAATCGCTTATGCAATAGAGATTTAGATGAACTGCTGAGGCACCCAGAAGCTTTCTGAGGTGGCAGAAAGTTCCCACATCCTGTCTAGGATACTACACTGATCCACACACTTCTGAGAACTCATCCAGTCAAAATACACTCGACATACACACCTCTCACTACGTATACATTCATCTCAAAGGAAAAAGATGAAAACAACTTAAGAAAATTTCAACACTCAAGAGAAAAACCGTAATTTTTAAAACAGGGTTTATGAAATGCAGTTTTAGAAGTAAGAACCCAAGTGCCACCAAACTTAGCACAGATACTGCTCTGGGCTAAAGGTTTCTCTGAAACGCAAAGGACTTCACAAGGCCTCTGCCTCCATCACTCGGCTTGGCTTCCTAATGCCACCGCGCCCTTCAAACAAAGCGACAGTGATACAGAGATAAATAAACAGGAAATGACAGAGTTCAGGGCTCGGTAAAGGGAAGACATCTTACCTGTCGGGAGGGGGATGTAGATCCTCTTCTCTAGTCTCCTTCGCAAAGCTTCATCGATGTCCCACGGGAAGTTAGTGGCCGCCAAAACCATCACCATTTTGGACGGATCATCGTTTTCTAAGGCTCCTCCAACTCCTGGGCACAGGGAACAGGGAACAGGGAACAGGCTGTCAGTGCTGTGACGGACACTTCGATCCTTTCCCTCAGTCAGCCTCTCTAAGTGTCAGCCACAGCTCTTGATGGACCTCAGTGAAGCAACTTCACCATCTCTGGAACCTTGATGGAGTGGCAAACCCAGACAGCAAACAAACAAAGGAACCAAACAAAGGAGCTAGAGAATTTGACAACCGAGGGCAGGGATCTTCCCATCTGTAAGGACAGAGCGCATATGGCTTCTGAAATTCAGAATGCAGTCCTCTTAGTCTGTTGATGCTCCCACTGTAATCTGCCTCTCATATTTTCTTTCTCTTAGTTTTGGGTTTAACTTTCTGAAGGAAGTGAGACAAGCTGACACACTATAGTGTTTTGCTTCTTCACAATGAAAATGATAGGATTAAAAAGATTAAAAACGGTAACTGGGCGTGATGGTGCAAACTTTTAATCCTAGCACTTGGTGGGCAGGGGCAGGTGAATCACCATGAGTTAAGGCTAGCCTGGTCTATGTAATGAGCTCAAGAACAGCAGGAATTACAAAATAAAGAGACCCTGTCTCAAAAAAAGCAAAACAACAACAAAACCTTTGAGAGTGTGCAACTGGCTCTGGGCAATACGCCGTGAAATATCATTGATGCTTGAGCTCACAAACATGATTGGCTATCAAAGTAGCATAATTTGAGCAACTCAGTTCAACATACGTAATAAACAAATCATTACTAAATGCCTTTTTAAATCATTCTTAGGAGGAATAAAGCTGCCCAACTAACAAGCAGTCATGATACTGTTCAATGAACTCCTGCTGGCTGAATATGTATTCAGTGGTGCCCTGGCCCCAATTTTAAACACCTAATGTTGTGTGTTGTGCTTTCCTCCCAAGTAAAACATATTCCTTCCTTTCATATATAAGCGAGAGTTGAAATGGTGCACTGACTGAGGGGCAGGTCTCCTAGCACGCAGTGCCATTATTGGTCTCTCAGTGCCTAGCATTGTGTACCATGTGAACCCATCCTAAGTGTAGTGTTTTGAATGAAAATGGCCCCCATAGGCTCCTATGTTTGAATGCCTGGGCCTCAGTTAGTGGAACTTTTTGGGAAGGATTAGGAGGTGTGGCCTTGCTAGAGAAGGTGTGTCACTGGGGGTGGACTTTGAGGTTTCCAAAGCCCACCCCAGGCAATCTCAGCCACTCCCTGGTGTAGGAGTTCCTTCTGTTTGTGTGTTGCTTTCATTGGCTAATGAATAAAGAAACTGCTTTGGCCTAGTTGATAGGGTGGAACTTAGGTAGGTGGAGAAAAGAGAACTGAATGCTGGGAGGAAGAAATGCAGAGTCAGAGAAGCCATGGATCCTCCTCTGCCTCAGACGAACACCAGTTAGAATCTTGCCGGTAAGCCACAGCCATGTGGCGACACACAGATTAATGGAGACAAGTTAAACTAATATGTAAGAGTTAGCCAATAAGAAGTTAGAGCTAATGGCCAAGCAGTGTTTTAATTAATACAGTTTCTGTGTGGTTATTTTGGGTGTAAGCTAGCCGGGTGGCTGGGATAAACAAGTGGCCCTCTCTCTACAACAATTCCCTCCCTCCTCCCTCCCTCTCCCCCCACCCTCTCTGTTTCCCCAGCACTATGCCTGTCAGGTTCCCCACCATGATGATACTGACTAGCCCTGTGGCACTGTAAGCAAGCCCACAGTCAGATGTTTTCTTCTGTAAGTTGCCTTGGTAGTGGTGTCTCTTGGCAGCAACAGAAGAGTGACTAAGCCACTGAGTCCACAGCTGGTAGATGATAAGAAGCAATACTTGCTGGATATTTTAGACACATTTTTATCTTCTCTTGTGGATTGCTTAAATTGCCTGTTGTCTGCCACACAAATACCAGACTGAGCTGTTTCTAAAGAAGTGCTAGGCCCCTCCTAACTCTTCTTCATGGCTCCCCAAATGCTTTTCCTCTTTGTCTGGGCAATTCTAGCCATGTGTCAAAGCCTCTCTGCCTCCAGCTTTGCAGCCTTCCCACCCTGACCACTGTGACTCCCACACCCAGAGCTTCCTTCTGCTGCAGAGGGACCACTGTGTGACTTCTCGTCAGCGCTCTGCCTCTGGTGTAGCAGCTGATCTCAAAGGTTTTGGTCTCAAGACCTTTGATGCTCTTAGAAATCCCTGGAACTCTAAAGAGCCATCATTGTGTGGAGTATGTCTATCCATATTTTTCATCAGAAATCAAAACACAGAAAGACCAGGGTATTGGCTCAGTGGGGCTCATTTATCAGACACAAGGCTCCAAGTTCTGGTCTCAGCACCATAAGTAGATATATCGGTAGACAGAATGTTCAAAGTATTAACTCATTGTAAACATAAGACTCCATGACTCATCAAATTAAGATAAATGGTATGTTTAATGAAAAATAAGCATAGTTTTCAAAACCTCCCAAGTGTTAGTTAGAAGACTTTTGTTTTGGTTTCTTTTGTTTTTTCCAGACAGGGTTTCTCTGTGTAGCCCTGGCTGTCCTAGAATCCGCTTTACAGACCAGACTGGCAAACTCAGAGATCTACCTGCCTCTGCCTCCTGAGTACTGGTATTAAAGGCATGGGCCACTACTGCCTGGCCTAGAAGACTTATAAGTAAATGAGTAGTAAGAGAATATCTGCATTCTCCCAGGGTTTGTGAGCCCTTCTACATACTTGTGAGAAAATTAAAGCAAAACCAGTAAATATGCCTTGTTATTACTGAAACTGTGTGGCCCTTGTAGAGCCCTCCAGTGGTCTAAAGGCCCAGGGACTCCCAGTCACACCTTCAGAGCCTTGGCTCTACCAGCAAACTCCTTGGTGGCCAGAGTAGTCCTTTGCTCCATAGCCTGGAACCTAGACTGGTGCACAGTTAATGAGTCCTTAAGAAGCACGAACAAGTGGGTGAAAAGCAAGTAATTAAAAATAAACCCCAGCTGCCTCCTGATGGCTCACTGAGTCCTGCCATGGCTGAAAGGGAGTAATGGTGGGGACAGTCTTTAATGTCAGTTACCGTCCATCTGGACGAGGAGCTCAGACTTGACTCTGCGACTTGCTTCATGCTCGTCAGACGTGCCTCTTCGACTGCAGATAGAATCTATTTCATCAATGAAGATCGTGGTGGGGGCGTAGAACCTAGCCTTGGTGGAAACATTTTAAAGTCATCGTTCAGCGAGCTCATAAATCACTCGGTATTTTTAAGAAACGGTTGTATTCTAAGACAGTGGCAAATGAAAGCAACAATTTTTGTCCATCAAATTGCTCCCATAATCTTATTGCTGACAATCATTTCAGGAAAAAGCAGTCCAAAGATAAAACTCACATAGCTGGTGATGCTGGGTGAAAGATACATAGATAGTTATTGCTTTTTTTCTATTTTTTATTTATTATTATTTTGAGACAGATTTCACTATGTAGCCCTGACTGACCTGGAACTAGCAATATAGACCAGACTGGCCTCAAACTCAAGTGATCCACCTGTCTGCCTCCCAAGGCATACATTAGCACACCTGGCAATTCTTTCTAATTTTATGATTAGAAATTTTCACTGGGAGGGGCTTTATTGGAAGCAATTTTAAATAAATCAGTATCTAATGTCAGATCCGCCTCTAGCTGGGTTTCTTCCAGTCCTCTACCCCATCAGTGCACTAGACATCCAAACTGCCAATCACCTTCCCTGGACAGGGTACTAAAGGGCCTGTTTTCATCTCATTGAGAAAGATATGTTGCAGACACACCAAGGATCCCAGCCAGTACAATACCCACAGTGCTATTTCAGATCACAAGGTGCAAAGACCTAGATATGAGGAATCATAGGCCCAGACGGACAAACAGCATTTGGAAATCAAAATACGGTACATTTACCATTTCAAACAACAGACGGACCAACTTCTCTGATTCGCCTCTGTATTTAGATGTCAGTGTAGAGGAGGAGACGTTGAAAAAGGTTGTCCCACATTCTGTGGCAACTGCTTTGGCTAGCATAGTCTTCCCAGTCCCTGGAGGTCCAACCATCAGCACACCCTGAAAATCCAAAGACGAAGTAAGCAACACACTAGATTTAAATGTTTCCCATAAACTAGCATCAACTGTCAATGCGGCTGTACACATGGATACCCCTAAAATATAAACTCAGTTGTCATGGTGAGATCAGTGCACTTAGCAAGAGGAACAAGAAAATGATGAAAATGACTTCTCCATGTGTTTCAGGTTAGCAGTGGCCAGAGATGAGCTCATAAGAGACAAGCTGAGCAGCTACGGTGGCTCACGCCCATAATCCTGGCACATGGGCAGTGGCATGGAGTGTGCACAGTTGGAGACTAGCTTGAACTACACAGAAGACACTGTCTGCTAAAACAAAAGGTAAGGAGCAAGGGGGAAAAAGAAGGTAGAAAGGGGAGGAGAAAACGAAAGCCTTGGCAGCCAAGAGCCTTCTCATACATTCTTGAACCCAACGGAAGCCATTCCTGTAATTCTGTGGAGCACTTAGAGTGACCTTCTGGGTTGGGGAGATGGCTCAGTGGTGAAGAGAATGTGGTACTCTTGCAGAGGACCTGAACTCAGTTCCCAGTATCCACAGAGGGCATCTCACAACCCCTTCATCTCCAGCTCCAGGGGATCCAGCGCCCTCTTCTAACCACTAGAAGCACCTGCACTCACATGCACATACCTGCACACAGACACAGAGAGAGAGAGAGAGAGAGAGAGAGAGAGAGAGAGAGAGAGAGAGAGAGAGAGAGACAGAGACACACAATTTGCTTAACTTTTTATTTACAGAAAGAGACATCCAAAAGTTCTTAAAATTAACCTCTAGCTCAGCACCTGAAACACATGACTTTGAAGATGGCAGTGTGGCAGCTCTAAGCCCATCTCTCTTGCTGTGTGGCTGCAGCGCATCTCAACTACAAATTTACACCCAGGAGTGGAGGGGAATGTGAGCTGTCCAATGCACACTGATCCACAGCAGGGCTGCCCTTCGGTATGCAAGCATCACCACTTCAAGTCTGTCAGACAACTCACCTTCCATGGCCTTCTAATCCCCTTGAAAAAGTCAGGCATCCACATAGGAAGGACAACAGCTTCCCGGAGCAATTTCTTAGCTTCCTCCAGATCTGCTATATCATCCCTTTGAGAGAACAGAGCAGTTGCATGATTCCTCAAGGGACACCTCTGATTTATGGTCAAAGCTAATTACTTCAAATTTATTTACTTACAAAATTATTCTCATATTAAAACTGTATTCTAATACTTACTATTAAAAAAATGACCAGTGAAAGCAAACTGGGTTATTAATTTGAACACGCTATGCGGTTACCAAACTTTGTCAGCACGTCAACAGTAAATTAACATGTAAAGTTTCCTTTGTTAGATTCTGACAGAGCTGTTATTACAGACAAAGGCATTATCGGGAAATGGGGGCACAGTGAGACAATTCATAGTAACCCGCCCTTATGATTTCTTTTCTTCTCTACTGTAATTCAAGACTCTCACCAGTGAATGCTAGGGTTCCTAGACACAATGTCCCTCTCCAGGGCTTCCACCAGGTCCTTATCGTATCCAGCGCCATCAAATTTGGGGATTTCACCATCGCTTGCCGTATCCTGCGTGTTTTTCCTCCCCTGGAGGTATGAATAAAAAAGGTATGGTTAGCAACAAAACAACCATAATTGATATCATTAAGTGGTCAACATAGAATTGTCTGTGGATACGTGTATATGTGTGTATATGCACATGTGCACGTGTGTCCATGTGCTTATGTGTCTATATAAGCATAGAGCAGGAGGCAGGGATGAAATTCAGAACCTATACATGCTGGGCAAGCACCTTAGGACTGAACTGTATTCCCAGTCCACAGTAATCTCTTTTAAAATATTTTCTTATGAAGGGCGAGGTGGTGCACACTTATAATACCAGCACTGAGGAAACAGAGGCAGGCGGATCTCTGTGAGTTCAAGGCCAGCCTGGTCTACATAGTGAGTTCCAGCATAGCCATGGCTATTATACAGAGAAACTGTCTTATACATACATACATACATACATACATACATACATACATACATACATACAACATACATACATACATATCTTACTATTTAAAACCATATCTTCTGGTTGCTTAGATGCCATCCTACCCTGATTAATTCACCAGAAGCAGATCAACTGGTCAACCTATGTGACCACCCTCACATCTCCTTCTTGAGGGACGGCTGCAGGGAAGACCCCGCTAACCCTTACTGGATCGGGCGGTCCGGAGAAGCCTGCCTCTGACTCACTGGATACAAAGGATTTGCCCCTCTGCTAGAAAACAGATAACTGATTTTCAAGAAGAGAATTAATTAGTGAGCCTTGCTTTATGATATAATATCTCACACAGTATCTCATTGGATGTACCAGCCCCACACCACAGACTGCTTTTCCTTTTTGATGGATAAGGAAAATGGGCCTCAGAAAAGCAAAGTAGCTAAATGCTTCATGGCCTTAGACTTACTCGCCAGCAAATGTGGGGAAAGGAAACACAGCTCAAGCCTTCCCATCTCCCACAACAACGCCTTTCCACGACTCTCCCACCTCACAGTCGAGTGGGCTGCTTAACAGTTCAGTGCTGATCCCCCAGCAGCCAGGACAGAGGGTCCAGGCGAGATGGACCTGGGGCTTTTGCGCTTCCAGAGCTTTCCCTGGCCACTGTAGGTCGCCGCTCAGGACTCGACGGTCTCCTTCAGTACAGCTCTCTTGGCCCTGCCACACAATTACTCACCGCAGCACCCCACACTGTCACAACATCCGAACTCCCTCTCATCTCTCCTCCTCTTCCTCCTGCTCAGTACCTATCAGACACACTGCCCAGACAACCCACTGCAATCATAGTATTGAGACCTAAGGAAATGTTTGATCTATCCTAAATTTTTTTACTAATATTGTAGCTTTAAAAAGAAGTAAGAATTCCAGGTTAGAGCTCTACTGGGCTCTGCCAAGATCCATTCGGTGCTGAGGAGGTGAATGTGGAAATGTTCTTATTTCTCAGATTTCAACCACAAGAACAGTTTTAACGAGTAGAGCCATACCCCTTTCCGTCTGATCTAGAAATGAAAGGCGAAGGGTCATGGTGAGGGGACACAGAACATGATGGACTTCTCAGATTCCACTTCAGAGAGAGACAGAAAGGCACAGTCAGTACCAAAAGGGAACCAAATGGCTCCTTTGGCAGATGTTCTGGCCTTTGAGCCACTAGGTAAACAGCCAAACAGTGTTCTGGTGACCTGATCACAAAGATTTACTTACTTGGACAGTCTAACAGCAAGGCTAGGATGAATGCTTAGTAATATCCCTGCAGTTCAAATAGCATGTGTTAAAACTGACTCTGAAAATGAGCAAACTTCTGGCATACCGACACAACAAACAACCTCAACGAATTTCAAACAAGCTCTGTCTCAGATCACATTTTACGACACAGCTAGGCCACAGCTACAAGCCACATTCAAGCCAATCCCCAGGAACTCTGTGATCATTTCAGAGTATTCTAGAAACAAATCAGCAACAGGCATCAACAGAAACCAACCTATCTGGCTCCAACCAAGCCTTCACAAGCCTTTGTATTTGAGACTTGCCAAATTAAAATTAATTTTAAATTTTACTTTCACATGAGTGTCCACGTGACAGGGAGACTTCACACACACACACACACACACACACATACACACACACACATACACACACACACATACACACACACACACACACACCAAGAGCAAGGGAATGCCCATCACTGTCTCAAAGAAACAGTAATCGCAGAATCCTAAGAAAGGAGCTCTGAGCAGTGTGGCTTCAGGGCAGGGATGAAGATGCACTGTTGCCCTCACTGAGCCTCTAGTCCAGGGGAGGGGGGACAAGTCATCAATGTGACTGAATGAAGAGGCTGGAGAAATGGTCAGAAGTGAGTTTGGTTTTTATATATTAAAAAAATAATAATAAAATATAATAAAGCATGGGATAGCTAATATGACCCACATTTTAGATGACCCTACCTGCTACTGTGGGGAAGAACGCTGGGGTAGAGGAAAGGAACCATGGAGGTAAATGCCTTCCACTACAGAGGAGGAAGCATGGGTGTGAGACACAGAAGTACCTGCCCGACACATCCCCACAGAGATCGACTGCCCAGGGAAGACCACAGAGATCAACTCTCCCAGTGAGGACCACAGATATCGACTCCCCCAGAAAGGATCACAGATATCGATTCCCCCAGAAAGGATCACAGAGATCGACTCTCCCAGAAAGGATCACAGAGATCGACTGCCCCAGGGAGGATCACAGAGATCGACTCCCCCAGAAAGGATCACAGAGATCGACTCCTCCAGGGAGGACCACAGATATCGACTGCCCCAGGGAGGACAGCAGAGATCAGCTCCCCCAGGGAGGACCGAATCAAGTCAAGACGCTGAAGTGAGAGAAAGGGAAACCTAGTGAAGCCACAATGCAATCATCTGGAAAAGTAGACAACACTGTCCGCATAACAAACATGAATTAGAATAGGGTAGGCAATAGGAACACCATGTGCCTGAGTAGGAGCAGCCGATCAACTGCACTACTTTAATGAAATGGACGCTGTTCAAGGAGTAAGATTATCACTTGGGATGTTGTGACTTATACGGAATACTAGGCTGGATTGTCACAGGGTGAGTTCTGAACTCTCTCCTTAGACTTGCGCACTCATTACTAAGGTCAGAATTAACAAGACTGTGACAGTGGAGGCTGGCATACGAATTTTATTCAATAAGCAAAATGGCTTCTTTTTACTGATTTCTAAATTATTCATATCAAGACAACTTCCTTGAAGATTTTTTCTGAGTAATGCCTAGTCATTCCATCTGAAGAAAATGAGGCTCTAGGTGATGAATCAAGTATTTATAGCTCGCAGTCAATGACGGATGCTGCTTGTCCTCAAACGCAAACAGTGCTTGCATTTGCCTTTGCAGCGCCTCCCGCTGTGGGACTAAGTGACTGAGATCACGGTCTGTGTTGTGCGTTTTACAGAAACACTGCTGAAGGAGCTATACCGAGGAACGAAGACCAGATGATAAATGCCTCACACGTCATGCCGTATGGAGGATCCAGGAAACGCGTGCCACGTCATCTGAGGAGATGCTACTGGAGCAATACCACCCACCAGCTGTTCTGCAGGCGAGAAGCCAGGACCAGCATGAAGCCATGGGGGAGGTGGATTTCAGACCAGCACAGGAGTGTCTAACAATGGGTCCTGTTAGACAAAGACACGGACATTTTTGTCAGGCAGTGAATGACATACAGTCAGAAGGACATCTTAGTTGAGCTGTAGATGGCCTGTGGTTTGTTCTGTAACGTTGTGGTTGCTCCCATGTCCAGTTTACCCTGCTCGACTGCCTGGCTCCAAGGGCAAAAAACAGATGCAGAATTTCTTGAATATTTCATTATTCCTTTCCTTCTTTCCTTTTTTCCTTTCTTCCTTCCCTCTCTCTCCCTCCCTTTCTTTTGGTACTGAAGGTCAAATCCATGGCCTTATAAATGCTGGGCAAGCACTCTTAACACAGAACTACAGTCTCAGTCTTGATATAGCAAATATATACATACATACATACATACATAATACATACATACATACATACATACATACATACATACATATTGGGGGTTTTCAAGACAGTGTTCCTCTGTGTAGTTTTGGAGCTTGTCCCGGCACTCACTCTGTAGACCAGATTGGCCTCGAACTCACAGCGATATGCCTGCCTCTGCCTCCAAAGGCTGGGATTAAGGGTATGTGCCACTATTGCCCAGCCAATTATATATTTTTATTTTTAAATTATAAATTTTTATTTTTAAATGTGGTGTGCAGGTGCATGGATGCTTGAGAAAGCCAGAGGCATCAGATCCTCTTCAAGTTGAAGTTCCCAAACCCGAGTCCTTTAGGAGAGCAATATGTGCTCTTAGCCACTGAGTCATCTCTCAGCCCTGTATCTCTTCTGTAAAATACGAATGTTGTATAATCTTTGTCATGCCGTTTCTAGCCTACCACTGTCGTGTTAGCTTAAAAGCTACCCTCTGCTCGCTGTGCCAGTGTCCTGGGAACTTAGCACGGATCAGCATATCATTCTGAAAGAAGTACGAAGTAGTCTTTCTTCCGTCTCCCAGATGAGAAAGCTGAAAACAAAATCGATAGCCTGTCTGCATGTGAACAGCAGCCTGGGCACTCCAGCTGCAGGCCAATGCTTGTGGTCACTTTGTTCACAGGGCATGCTGCTGTGCATGGATGCTGCCTCCAGCCCGCAGCAGAAGCAAACACAGGAAATGTTAGACAAGTCCTCCAAACTACAGCCCACCTAGCCCTACTGTTCTACAAAGTAAAGCAGGCAGATAAATGCAAAATAACATTTACTGATTTGGGCGTAGTGCCCTGCACTGTGCTATCAAGACACTAAGATCATAACAATAAATCCATAGCAAGCTGTAGGCTTACCAATATGCATGTCCTTTGCATGATATTCATAAGCATGTTTAGTGTGCCAGGCTCGATTCTAGGCACAAAGAATACAGAACACAAACATAGTCAAGTATTTAGGGTTAGAACATTCACAGTAGATGGGCAAGGGTTGTGTTCACAAGTTCCAAGAACAGGGGCAGACAGAAGCATCGCATGCAGTGGGCTGAGGGCACAGTCACAGAGGTCCTAACAGGCCGCCCGGGGCTTGTATGTGCTGGGAGAAGAACACTGGCTGCTAATCTAAAGGGGGAAGGCAGTGGAAGGTTTTTAAGCAGAGAACATAATGTGAGCTGTGTCCTGGACTGCTGAGGACCAACAGACTAGGAACAGTAGCTTCCCTGGGTTCTGGCTTACACTCTCTGTAGTGTACAGAATGGGTAGCCTGAGTAGGGGTCTCTGACAAAAGAGAAAAAAAATAAACATGGTTACTAAGATTCCACATTCAAGCCGGGCGGTGGTGGCGCACGCCTTTAATCCCAGCACACGGGAGGCAGGGGCAGGCGGATCTCTGAGTTCGAGGCCAGCCTGGTCTACAAGAGCTAGTTCCAGGACAGGCTCTAGAAACTACAGGGAAACCCTGTCTCGAAAAACCAAAAAAAAAAAAAAAAAAAAAAAAAAAAAAGATTCCACATTCAATTTCCCTATTTATAAAATACCACATTTAAACAAGAGCTCGCAAACCTCGGCAACTTGATGGCCTTGACACTGAGAAAAATTTAGCTCAATAAGAATACACAAATTCTAAAATCAAGAGGCTGAAGAACGGCCGCTGAGCAAGGCTGAAGTACAGAAAGGAACTCACCCTGAGGAAAACCCACTGATGAGATACATATTGTATCTTCCCATATTGTAAGAGCTCATCTCCCACAGACTAAGATGATAACAAATGGGTAAAGAAAACCACTGTGTATTTTTAAAAAGATAGCGCCAATTCCTACATATGTGCGATTCAGTCACAGTTATAGAGATAAAAATGTCGCAAGATTACAAAAATGAAAAACCCCACAACACTACATATTAGCTGATGTGAGACTGAAGAATGGGTGGATGGTTTAATGTCTGAAGGCCAGAATAAGACAGTTCTTAAAACACATCACTGACCAAATGTAGCCAGTACACATATGAACTGATTTAGTCTCCAAAGTTACAAAGTATTTATACAACACACCTTCAAGAGACCAGCAACGCTGAGAGCAGGCACCAATGGAGACCTGCAATTCCCATTCTGCCAATTACAGTGCAAACTGCTAACACCTGCTTGCAAAACTATTGGGGTGACCTCCCAATGTCTAACCTACACATATCCTATGAGCCCACCACTCCACCCCCAGTGTGCACTCACTAAAAATGAATGCACATACACAAAGAAGAAAAAGAAAATCTACCCAAACTGGCACTATTCAACAGTTCCAGACTAGATAACCCAAAAATCTACTTATAAGGAAATAGATTTAACTGTACACAATGGCATGTAACTATGAGAATAACTTACAGTTTCTGCAAAAGCATGGGGGGATTCCACAAACATACATTAATTAGAGGAAGAAAAGAATAAGGAAGGAAGGGAGGGAGGGAGGGAGGGAGGGAGGGAGGGAGGGAGGAAGGAAGGAAGGAAGGAAGGAAGGAAGGAAGGAAGGAAGGAAGGAAGGCTAAAAATAAAAATCCCATTCAAAAGAACAGGTGGCTACAAACAAGGAGCTACTAAATGGGCATCCTATGGCAGAATGCTGGTTCCTCTGAGAAATGGGGAGTGTCAGAGACTGAGAGAGGACCATGACATCTGACTTCCGAGGGGCCAGTGTTCCTTCCTGACCTGGGATGGACACACTCATGACGAGGAATCTACAAGGGTCACTACAGAAACTGCTCCTTTTTGGCTTATGATAGACAATTATTAAATTTTCAAGAACTTCATAAGTCAGTTGTGAAACACATTTAATACTAAAAATCAAACCTCTGCGTGCTGGAAATACATCTTTACATAAAGTAATATTCCACACAAGCCTGTCTCAAAAGATAAGGGGAAGAATGACAGAGACACCTGCTGTCAACCTCTGACCCCCATACATGCATGCATTGGTGTAAACGTGCATAGACACACACACATGCATATATGTGCATACATCATACACATACATGCATGCATACACATATGTCATTTCTGTTTTTTTTTACATTATAAAAACACAAAAAAGTGAAGATTCTTTCAATATTTGGAAATTATCCTTTATCAATGTCACACAAGTCATGGACAAATTAGTAAAATTCCACGATGCTTTATTTTTCACGGCTTTACTACTGTCTTACTAATGAAAACAATTATCAACCAGCATTCACGTCTACAGTGCATTCCTCCATCAGTGCAATCACAGAGGAGAGTGGGCCTGAATCGGCAGAAGCATTCTATGAAGTCTATAAGGAGCATTGGAGAATTGTTATTTCTAAATTATGAGCATGCCTTATGTTGACATTCAAATCTGCACATGTGCATGAATTATATGTGAACATATATTTTTTTCCGGAAAAGGGATTCTTGAGCACACATCAGTATCCCATGTGAGATTATCGTTCGTAATATAGCTCCATTATGATTTCTGCCCTCTCTGAAGTCACTGCTCATCTGTGCGGTCATCAGTCACAGGCATCAGCAAAATATCCCCGTCCTCTTTCCCACATCTCTCCATTCCTGCATCTCGGCTAACCGTGAGGGCAGCATTCGCCATGTAGAATGAGACAAAGCACTTCAGGCTGGAGAACTGAGCAGTGAGTTCAGGGAGTAGAACTTGCCCTCTATTTAGAATCACACGCGGCCAGAATAAAGGGGTCATGCAGAAACTGCTCATTAACCACAAATTAGTTAAGCCAACACGGCTAGCCTAACACATTTGAGAATCGTTGTTTCCTGACTTAAACTTATTTTTATTATAATATAAAACCATTCCTTTTACCCCCTCATATTTACTTTCAGTATATCCTCTCTATTTTTTTAAAAAAAGCATTTATTATTTCTACATAAACCTCTAGTTCTTGAGTATGGTTAGTTAGCTCTTGGAGACCAGTGTTCCTCTGTCTCATGACTAAAGCTACACATCCTTTCAAACAGAATTCAGGATAGAGCTTAGAACAGGGCAGCTTACGTTTCTCAGCACACTTCTATACTGACTCTATGCTTAAATGGCAAAATAGTAAATTTCATTTTCCATGGGCTACAGTCTGAACACATGGGTTCCCCCCAGTGTCACATCAAAGGCCAGGCCTGGGTATTCTGTCATTGAGAGGTGGAGCCTTGTAGATGCCTTCACTAGACACTGCCTGAGGTTCCATTGTCTAGAAAATGACCTGGTGTTTGGGACGGCATCCCAAACAGACTGACACCTGGTACATTCAAATAATGCCAACAGCATGGCTTAGCTGTTTCTGCCATTCCTGTCAGCAATGAGAAATAGCCAGATGTCAGGAGTCCTTTTTTGTAAGACAAAGTCTCACTATGAAGCCCAATGGCACCAAACTCGTGACTATCCTGTCTCAGCCTCCTGAGTGTTGGCATTATAGTAGGTACACTTTATTAGTTTATATTTATGGCTAGCACAAAGCACATACCTAGTAAAAATGTACTAAATAAAGTAAGGTTCACACTGCCATGCAAACCCATGACCTTCAGGATTAAAAAGAAACACAGCCTCAACAACAAATTATTATGCAAAATGACTGGTGCTTGCTTTAAAACCAGCATTTTAAACTCAGACCTAGTCTGAAGCCTATCAGAAGCTTTAGAAGAGATAGGGGGAAAAAGGATGCAGTCTCTCACAAATTTTACCAGAATTTTTTTATATAGTGTTTTCTTATGACAGAAAAATTAATTGAAAAATTTTTTAAATAAGGAAGACTTTGACACTGTTCACATCATGATTTAAAGCTCGGGTGCACAGTCCTGAGCCTCTGCAGCCCAGTCCCACACACCTTCAGACTGAGCAGAAGGTGGGGCTATACTCAGACAGGATGGAAGAAACCAGCACAGGCTGCAAACGCATCAGAAGCAACAACGAAGTTCACGGCACTCAGGGAGAGCACTGTTTCTGCTGCTGCTATGTGCTGTTCCATCCCTCAATCCTACACACAAAGCTAAAAGGCAAATATACTAGGAACCCTTGCCAAGCCTTTATTACAAATTCCTTTACCTGCTGAGCCATTTCATGGGCCCAAAATAAATTCTTCTTATTCTCATTTTTTATATCAATGAAGCTAAGTGTCTGGAATATAAAAGGCTTTCAGAATTCTTTACACAAAGTAATAAATCTACTAGATTATGAGAACACACAAGCACATATTTATAAATTATTTTGTTTTATTTTCATGGCAGGGTCTCAAGTTACTATGTAGACCAGGCTGGCCTTGAACTCAGAGAGATCTGCCTGCCTCTGCCTCCCGAGTGCTGGACCAAGGTGTGCGCCACCACACTGAGCCTAAAACTGGAATCTTAATGGAGAGACAGGTAGGAACCAACATAAAGGAACAAAAAGCAGATACACTCTGGGCCCTCACCTCCTCATTACAAGTTCTCTAAACAGCTTTGTCATAAGACACCTCATCAGGCCATAAGACCAGGGTACTTGCCAAATAGGAGCGCCTATAACTGAATGCTTATACACTTACTTAACTAAATATTTTCAAGATAATTACTACCTTTATTATAGGCATACAGTCTGATTTTTCTGAACTACTTTATTTCATTTTTTTCAAGCATGTTGCAACACACTAACCAAATGTTTTCCAAAGGAGTGTAAATACCCTAGTGACCCTCCTGTCACTATTGTCAAGAGAACTCATCTCTGCTAAAGCTTGCACGGCATGGCGATCGGGTCAGAGACAACTACGAGCTCTCCTGACACGTTCATGTTTGTCTCTTTAATAGTAGTTCCTTTTACTTCGGCGGAGACTCGGAGTCTCTCTTCCACCTCCTCACCAAGCGCAGAAACCAGAAAGGCTAGCGCTCCAGGGATAGGCTGAGCACTTAGCATGCCAGTGGCAGGGTAAGACTTAGGCAGTTACTCAGAAACGCTGCAGATGAAAAGCCATATATAACGTCCGGAGGAGCAGGGTGGACGTCTGACAACTGTGGCTTGGTTGCTGTGTCCTCATGTTTACAACCCGAGATTTATTCACTGTGGGTTTCTTTCCTCAGATCCAATCCAGACTTTAATGGTGAGTGGGGTAGGGGAAGGGGAGGTCTTCAGATGCCACCCCTTACCCTAAGAGAACTGGAGCGTCCTGTCCCTTAGGTTCTTACTCTAAAAAGGGGAGTGGGCTGTCTCATGAATTATTCATGAGAGTGCCTAGAGCCTTCCAGTGACCCACAGTCAGGGTTACTCCTGGTGTTCCTTTCTTTGGTGTAACGCTGCTGTACAAGGTCTAATTTACTAATGCATCTATACTCCCCACCCCCTGCTCGTGTCCGTGTCCGTGTGTGTGTGTGTGTGTGTGTGTGTGTGTGTGTGTGGTGTACATTTACTACATATGGCTTTCAGAATATAAAAACCCTAAGGAACCCTGCAAACTCAACACCAATTATGAGATCCGCCAAAGCCTCAGCTGAGTGCACGAATCGCAGCCTTGCCTTGTCGTCTCTCCCTCGGGCTCTACAGTCCTTGTCCCTGCTTGCAGGCTTGTCGCTCTTGGATATCGGGTGTGCTCGGCCCACGAGTCCTCGGGCTCCAGCTCCCATGTCTTTCCTCAGAGGCCTCACTTCTCGGTTGGGACGTCTGATCTGAGGTGGAGCTCTGACAACAGAAAGACGGGAAAACGAGAACTAATCAAAGACAAGTAGCTCAATGCCATCTTACTCAAGAAGCTGTCACGCTTTCCCTAATGTGTAACGGCTGATACAACTATTAAATACAGGTGACACGTTTGGAGCCATTACTCTGCCGAAAGTAACTATTAACCACCAACAGCAGGCAACACAGCCTGCGTCCGCCTGTTAACACCACTGAAAAGGCCTCTTCGTCCCCCGTCAACTCAGGGAAATGTGGCGCCCTATGAGCACTCCTTCCATGACGAGGTGCCACAGGGTCAACCTTGTGCAGATCTTGTGCAGGGATTCACAGCTGCTATGAGTTCACGGGCACACGCCACGCCTGGAAGTGGGCATTCCACAATGCTCCCGTCCTCCCTTCCAGCTCTCGCATTCTTCCTGTCCTTGTCTGCAATGTACCCGGCAGACTTGGGGTTTGAATTCATCTGCTCACCAGAGTTTCCTTCCTGGTATCATAGAGGCTAGCACAATAATAGTGAATTTGACAGGACAGGAAAATGGCTGAGGATCCATACACTCGGGGAAAACAGTGAAGTCCTATGATGTTACGGTTCCACTATAGTGCTGTGGTTTGATGTAAAATGACACCCACGGGTTGCCGTCTCACCGGGTCTCTGGTTGGCGATTCAGCCCCGGAAGGTTGTGGACCTTTAAGAAGTGAGGTCTGGCTAGCGCAGTGGTTTGATGGGGTAGAGCCCAACCCTGTGCCATCTCTGCTTCTTGTTCAGCCAAATGAGCAGCCTCGTACTTCTGCCTACCTCTCCCCCTCCCGCTGCCACGTTTTACTTTCATGATGGAGTGACATCAGGGAGTCAAAATCAGGCCTTCCTCATCAGGATTCTGTCACAGCACGAGGAGAGCGGCCGCTGAAGGCAGCAGATTCACATTGCTGGGACCTGTTAGGACGAGGAACGGCTGCTAGAGCCGCACAGCTGTCTGTCGGGCTTCTCGCATGCACATCTTCATCCTCAGAGTGTGGTCCAGCTCAGCAGTCACTGAGCAGCCATTTTTAGCACACAGCTAGTGACAACACCGGCCCCAGAAGACAGAGAGAAGCAAACAATAGTGTGACAGGGGCCACGGGAAAGGAACTGGGGAAGAGAGGTCACTGCAAAATGACCAGCAGACACTTTGGAAATTGGTTCTATCATATTATTGGTTCTAGGGCGTTCTTAGTCATTTAAATGTTCATGAAATAAAAACATGAAGAGACAGTGAAGAATGAGAACTAACAACGGTCAATTGCTGTCTAGAGTACACAGGTCTGGGGCCACGGCTCAGTAGTAGACGCTTGCCCAGCACTCACCAAGACCCGGGTCCACCATCTAGCACAGAAAACAAAAGCTCAAACCTTTAGTCTCCCAGTGCAGTGCTGCTGTTGTTGGGACAGGACAGGTCTGTTTTACTTAGGTTTGTTTTGAGGAAGGGATAGACAGTGGTCAAGCGCAGTTCTGGATTTGTGTGTTTGTGTATTTGTGCCTGCAGAAATGTCTTTCTTGCAGCAGTCGAGGGCACAGGCAGAGAAAATGGGTTGAGACTACCTCTCTGCTTAGCACACGTCGAGTTTCTCTTGTTGCTAGCACCTGTGCTTGCTATTTAGATGACTGTCGTCGTGGTCCAGCTTTTTAGAGTCTACTCCAGCATGAGGCCTCTGCTCACCTCCCCAAGGTTAGCCCTTACAGCCATACACAGGCTCTCTGCAATGGCCAGACTCGCCCATGAGGCCTGGCCATGGACCCTGAAACAGTCCTGACCCACAACGTGCTACTCAGCAGCGGCTCTCGCCCTGCCGCAGTCCACTCCGTGCGCACATCTGGCTCGGTAGCTATGTCATCGGATTCCTTCTAAGCTGGTTCTCAGGCTGCCTTCCGGGGCTGCCCCCGAGCTCGTCCTGCCGCGCACTACTCAGATGGGCTCCTAGAGGGCCTGAATGAAGTGCTCAACAAGCTGGAGGTGGCCTTTGGGAAGGAGACCTGCGCTCTGTCTTCAGTTCCACCTCACTGCAGCTGGATAGGACATGTGTAACAGACTCTGCCGGTGTCCCCGAGGACAGCCTTGACTCTGCTCTGTGCTTCTTTGTCCATTGCCGCGTCACTGCACAATGTCATGCTTCACCGTGGGGCCCTGTGACAGCTTCCAGGCTGGGTGAGCAGCAAGCTCATGAGGCTTCTTTGAAGAGAGGCTTCAGCGGGGCACGCAGCACCACTGCCCTCGGCCCTGATGGTCACACAGAGACTTACACTGTGCTCGCATACAGCTGTACAAACGTGGAGAGCAGCTAGCTAGTCATCAGAGCACAGTGAATAAACACCAGCCGGCTATTCTGCCCTGGACTACCATTTAAAAGCGCCAGGAAGAGACAGATGTTCTAAAATAAAATCTGGCAGCTTACCACTAAAGGGACCTTCACTGTGCGACCCACTAAATACACATCAGCCAGGATGAAAGTGAAACAGAAAGATGAACAGGGAACAGAGAGGTGTGAGCAAGGGTCTACTCGTTCCTTCAAGAAATGCTTCTGGAATACCTACACTGCACCACACCTTCTTCTTGGTGCTGGGGGTGCGGCACTGATCAAGTCCAAGGCCCAGTTCTTCAGATCACATGACCTGGGGCCGTGAACAATAAGCACGTGTGCAGTCTGGTAGCAGTAAGTACAAGTGGATAAAGTCTAAGGTTGGCCTCTCGGAGTCACGTGATAAAGACAGGGAAGGGTCAGTCATTGGAGTCAGGTGGAAGCTGCAAACCTGGCCGCACGCCCCGCCTGGCCAGGCTGCTCTTCATACTCTCCATACAACTACTCGGCTTCATTCCCACAAGCACCGCATGAGGCAACTGCCACACTGATCTCAATTACAGAGGAGAAAAATGAGGACGAAGCTGGCTAGCTTGCCCTCAGGGCCGCTGGGTGGCAGAGCTGAGAGGAAACACCCTCTCCCCCAGAGCTGGCAACTACTGGTCTGTGCAAAGGCAGCAGCCTTCCTAGAGCAGAAGATGCTGCACAGCAAGGACCCAGTCTTTCTTGTCAGCTTCCAGAGGGTACCAGTACAGTCAAGCAGAACTGCATCGGGGGCACAGGAACTGGGGACTAGAGACGAACTAGGGACAACAGCGGGGCCACGTAAAAGTCACAGGCGCTAGAAGAGGGGAAGAGTCCCAACAGAAATGGTAAGCAGTAAGTGTCACAAAAGGGAGGAGTGAGTCTAGAGGGGGCGGGTGGCATTATCACACCCGTGGACTGCTCACGGCAGTCCAGAGTGCAGCCCCGGCGCTGCACTGACTAGGGTGTGGGATTCCTAGTAACTAAGGAGAAGGGGAGATGGTTACACTCTACAGAAGACAGCAGCTTGCCAGGAAAAGGACAGCAAGACAAAGATTTTTCAGCCCAAGTGTAAATGTGTTATGGTTTCATTCTGACACCATCTTGTCTTTACGCCTTCATTGGTCTCTAAGAAAGTGCAGTGTCCACTTTCAGCTGCCTTTTCTCAAACATAGAAATACCAAGTTCAGGGGACTGGAGAGATGGCTCAGCGAGTGGTTAAGAGAACAGCTGCTCTTGCAGAGGACCCAGGTTCAGTTCCCAGCACACACAGCAGCTCTCAACCATCTGCAACTCCAGTTTCAAGAGACCTGATGCCCTCTTCTGGCCACCACCGGCAAGAGGCATGAATGTGGTACACAATAATACAAGTAGGCAAAGCATTCCCACACATAAAATAAATTGCAGTGATATTTCATTTGTATTTTAATAAATAAGTTGAGAGAATAAAACAGTCACACTGATCAGCCTTATAGACCAGATAATGGTGAAACACACCTTTAATCCCATTAGCCACACTAGTTTGCCTTAGAAACTGGGTGGTAGTGGTGCACGCCTTTAATCCCAATACTAGAGAGGAATATAAAATGGGAGGAGACAGCTCTCACACACAGACTCATTCTGAGATTCCTGGAGGCAGGATCACCATTTAAGACTGAGGTAGAGATAAGAGCCAGTGGCTGGCTGTTTTACTTTTCTGACCTTCAGGTTAAAACCCCCATATCTGTCTCTACAATAAATCTTAATAAAATATTTTAGGCAGTCACTGTAGTAAATAGCTAGAATTCCAAAATTCAAAATTCAGGTGACCACTGTATTTTGTAGCAAGAGACAGATGTTTCCTACAGAACGCTTATATATATAAGAGGAAGAATGAAACCAAAAATCAAGAATAAAGCCCAACAGAATGCCCTCCCCCTTAGGACACCTGGCCCCTCACCTTCACACAGCCTTCCTAGGTGCTCCCTTCATGTGAAGTGACCACAGTACCTGCGGGAGGGAACCCTTTCTCCACACCTGCCAGCCTGCTCCCACTGAGCTTTCTGTCCCCACTACTGCACCAGCGCCTCTGCTCCTGAGACCCAACACTGGCCCTGTAGCAGTGCTTCTCAGACAAGCATCGTCCCGTCCACACAGCCTCCAGCACAGTGCTGCAGGCGGCCCGGGCATCTGCCCTCTGCAAATAACTCACGGAGACTCTAGGGCTTCCTCCAACCACCACTCAACGCCGCTCCCTGACAGTGAGACATCCACCGTCTCCATCCTGAGCCCAGTCTGTCACTCTCTGCCAGTCTACTCTAACTGTACAGCAGTGGGACAAGCTGAAGTCTCAGGCCTGGAAAACCGAGCCAGACAGGCCACGAGCTTGAGATAGGCCCAGACTTCAGAGCAGAGCATGCTTCTGCTATCCAAATAACATTTTAGAATATGTGTTTTTGAAGCTGTGCGCTGAGCCCCAGGGGAGCTCCTGCTGGTAAATTCCATCTGATCCCAGCCCATGTCCTATAGTGACTATGGTCACGGGAGGTTGTGAGGACTAAATTCTAAGCCAAGTAAAGAACTCAGTAAATGCCATTTATTGTGGAGACAAATCACCCTGCTACCTACATTCTCCTCACAATCTAAAATCAGAGGCTGTCCCATATTCCAGCTGATAATGTAACTCCAGAATGTCAAGGAAATGGGGGCCACCCCAGGCTGGGCCCAGCATTAGGCAATAACCTACTTCATCATATGAAGAACAACCTTAAATTGTCTGTGTTCACCTTGGCTGACACTCTCGGGTAACTGCCATTCTTCTCCCATGGTCTGTTCTTCCCTCTAGCTCCTAGTCAATAGCCTGGCCTGGACTCTCAATTACCGAGTCCATTTGCCCTGGTTCTCCCTGTCACCTCAGTCACCAACTTTAGCTCATTTTACCCAGCAAGCTTTACACCCACCTACAAGACCAAATGCTTCCAGGGCAGGAGCCATACCCGCTCACGCATCCCATCCAGTGCACAGGGCCTGGTGTAGCCCTGCTGCAGATGCCAGCCTCCCTGAGGCCAGGCTCTGAGAGTTAGCTATCGCTACTATACTGCCTGCAGGCCAAAGATAAATGCCTGGCTTACAAGGGACGTTTACAAAGCTCGTGGCAGATGGCTCCTCCAGCCCTCTTCTTCCCGAGGTTTGATGCAGGGCTGCAGAGCATGCTCACTGTGATGCACCCCTCACACTGGGTGAGCTTGGAGGATGACCGGATCAGTGCTACAGCAAAGCACCTCTTCCACCCCCTATGCCAGGAAAACAACTGAGTCAGAGCAGAGGCGAAGGACTTTCCAACAGGAAACAGCAGTTTCCTCTCAGTTCTTGACTGTGGCCTTAGCGGAGCCTTTCCATTATTGACTTGGCTTTTTCTTTTGTTTTGTTGTGAATGCTGACAGTTACTTAGGCTAGCAGGGAACCCAGGGGAACGTGTGCTAACGGCCTTGACATTAAATCTGTAAGAACTCGGGCAGGGACTTACAGAAAACTAGTCTCCTAAGTGTACATGGAGACATATTGTGCCGTCTCCCCAAGCTCGTGCACACACACACACACACACACACACACACACACACACACACGCACGCAGTGGCCCACTGACTGAGCTTCGCCTGCTGGCTCTTCTACCTCTGCTCCCAGCACTGGATTGTAGGTGCTTCCTCTGGACCCAGGTCTTAGGTGGGAGCTTACAAAGCAAGCCCTTTACGCACAGCTCTCTTCCCAGCCCCTCCCTCCAGGTCTTGAGGAAATAGCATTAGAAGGTCTACTAGGGCTTTAATCACAAAATGACCTATACAGAACAAACTGACTCAGTAACTTCAGGTTCACATACGCAATGTCATTTGTCCTTCCCCCACAAGGCATGGCTGGTTAAAATCTACCACATGGACATATAATCTGTGTATCCATCATAACACCAATAGACACTCAAAAATTAAAAACAGGGGCTGGAGATGGCTCAGCTGTTAAGAGTACTGGCAGCTGTTGTAGAGGACCTGGGTTTGAGTCCCAGCATTCACATGTGGCTCACAATTGTCTTGAACTCTAGTTCCAGAGAATCCCGCGCCCTCTTTTGACTTCTGTGGGCACTACACATATGTGATCTAGGGGAGTAGCAGACCCAGAAGCTAGACGAATAATTCTTGAATCTCTGGCTTTTGAAAATGCACACTTAGAATGCAAAAAGATAATTGGGCCTTTAAGGTTAGATCAGCACCTATAGATGAATGGATTCTGCATACAATGAATATGTTGAGACATTTGACTACAATGCTGAATCTCGGGTAGGAGAAGCAGTTTCCAAAGTAATAAGGAGACATCGAACTGCCAAATGTTTTAATTATGGTAAAATAGGACAGCTACAAACGCCACTGTGACGGGGATTTTACAAAAAAAAACCGCTTAAACAACCGCAAGCCTGTCTGGGCCGTGGAAGGACCAAGCCATTCACCCAGTGGGTGTGGAGTTTAAACTCACTTGGGCGCCAGGTGTCACGGGGAACCAGCCAAGTAAAGGGGTGAACAGACGCTTAACAGAAATCCCACACTAGCTCAGAATTGAGAAATAGATAGTTATTTATTTGGGGGTAAACTCATAAATCAGAATCCTCCGCTTGACCAGTTGAATCCTGCAATCCAAAATGAGCAGCCGGCGGAAAGGAGGAAGGAAAAAAGGGACGGACACAGATTTTGCATCTGCATATATAGTATAAGAGGCCAAGCCCCAAGAGGAGGGTACTTACAAGCTGCAGGTCTTCCTACAGCACAAAACATCTACACACATACAATAGAAATAAAAATTTTAAAAATTAAAACTAGAGGGCTGGAGAGATGGCCCAGCAGTTAAGCTGCTCTTCCAGAGGTCCTGAGTTCAATTCCCAGCAACCACATGGTGGCTCACAACCATCTATGATGAAATCTGGTGCCCTCTTCTGGTGTGCAGGCACACATGCAAGCAGAATGCTGTATACATAATAAATAAATAAATAAATAAACAAACAAACAAACTAGAACTACTATATGACCGAAGAGTCCCACTTGTGAGCCTACAGCTAAGTAAACCGGATGGGGCGTTGAAGGCATGAAGTCCTGTGTCTTCTCAACCCTGCTCATAGCAGCAGGACACGCACACAGCTCAGAGGGATGGTCGGGAAATGTGCTGAGAAGAAGGTGGAGGACTGTTATCCAGCTTTAACAAAGAAAGGACTGAGGAGGAGGAGGAGGAGTGGGCGGGGGAGATAGACAGGAGGTGGGGGGACAGAAGAGAAAAGGGGGACAGGAAACTATCATTGGTATGTAAAGCAAATGAAAAATTTAATGAAAACAGAGCATTCTTTTATTTGCACAGACATAGGTGAACTTAGAGGACGTTATGCAGGAAGACAAATGTGGGATCTCATGCACACGCGCCATCTAAAACAGTCAGATCACAGGCCTGGGGAAGAGAATGGCGGCTCCCGGGGGCTAGGGACAGGGAGATGGTTTCTCAGCCCTGTAGGTGCCACTTAACAGAATGACTAAGACTGGATAATTCAGAATGAGCAGACATGGCTTTCTTCATAGCTGGGCGCTGAGAAGGCTAGGTCTGAGCGACCCACATAGGCAAGGACATTCGGGTGGCATGGCCCCATGACGGAAGGTGCAGCATGAGTGGCTATGCCAGGAGGGCGCTCCCCCTTCCACCCCGGGGCCCCACCTCAGGACCCAATCCCTCCTCAGAGATCTAGCCTCCCAGTATGCTGCCCTGGGGAATACGCTGCCAACACACGAGCTGTGGCACACACCCAGACCACAGCACAGCTGACACTGTCACGAGCCAAGTCCAGTCACACGAGAATCAATTCTGGACAGTTAGCATATATGAAGGTGACCACCGCTAGCCATCTCTACTACATACTTGAATTCTGCTAAGGCAGAGCCTTGTGCTCTCACTACAAAAAGGGAAAAAAAGGCAAATTACGTGAGGTGAGGTGAGTTTAACTATAGTCAATACTTCACAATGTAATCCAGTCATTATACCTTAAATACAAATTCTGCTTCAGGAAGGCTGGGAGAAAGCTCTGCCATACTCACTTTTAAGATGAGTAGAGAATGTTTAAGGGCTAGAGCGGTGGGTCTGAGGGTAACACCTGCGATGTAAGCAAGAGGACCTGAGTCTGAATCCCATGGCTCGGTGCGTGCCTGCGACTGTAGTCATGCAGTAACAGAGCAGAGCATCACTGGGGCTCACTGGCCTCCAGCCCAGCTCCAGCTTCAGTGAAAGACCTTGTCTCAAAGGAGTAAGGCAGAGTGAGGGAGCAAGTGGCCTTGTCTCGCCTCTATACCTGCACTCACACAGACAAGGACACACACACTCACACACACTCCACGCACTCACACACACACTCACACACACACTCACACACACTCCACGCACTCACACATATATTCACACACACACTCACACACACTCACACACACACAGACATGGACACACACACTCACACACACACATACATACACTCACACAGACATATGCATGCACATTCACTCACACACACGGACATATACACAATACCAGTCCTAGCTACAGACAACCTTAGCCAGTCTAAGGCCTCACAAGAAGAGAAAACCTTGTTAAAGAGGATGCACTCACTAAGCCTAGATGTAAAATATTATCGGAATCACTTCACTAATATAAGAAACCTACTTACAAAGGACATGATCTGAAGGCTTTTTTTTAGAGTTCAACTCTACCATTGCTTTGACCTCCCTCATGACTCTACTGTCACAACTCCATTGTCTCAGATTTAAGGCAATGGATCCAATTTATTCAAAAGACTGCAGCTGCCGGTGAGATAAAACCTGATCATGATTAAACTCAGCAAATCCATGACACATAAGGTCTAACTGCAGAAAACATGGCAAAACCACCGACAGAAGCTGCCGGGCGCGCACGACTGTGACGCGTAACTGGAAGGCGGAGAGGAAGTTCTGGGCTGCAGTTCCATAAACTGAACCAGACCCAAGTCAGGCAGGCTGGCCAGATTAGAAGCCAAGGCCAAGCTCATCAACTCCAACTCTGAAAGGCTTTGTAGGAAAACAGTAAATTATATTTCTCTATTGACTAAAATAATTATTTCAGTGTGGTGCTCCCACAGGGACATGTTTTAATTACATTTAAATTACTAATTTTTATTTCATTAAGCATTTTCAATTTCTTCATTCTAGCACTACTAGTAAGAATTTAACAAGTAGACATTAGGACACAGACTATATATCAAAATGTAGCCACAAATGCCACTGGATGTGTGTGCTGAAATCACAGGGCAAAATGGATACAAATAAGACCGCTGGCACTGAGAAGGGCTGGGTTCAAATCCCGACTCTGGAAAAATAACAAGCTTAGCGTCACTATCATTGTCGGGACATCAGGGTCTCAGCATTAAATGAGCATGCTAGAACAGTCCATATGTGGTGGGGTCACTGGAGGACTTAAATCAGAGACCACTTAGAGATAGCAAGTGGCCAGTGCTTACTTAGTGGACCCGGTCCCCTGAAAATGAACACCAACAGTGAAAGCCCAGCATGTTCTCTGCCAGCGTTATCCAACATGGTCCAGAAACCGAAGATTTATGCAGAATTTTCAAGGAGAAAATATAATTCCTTGAGGTTTTCTGAATGAGATAATTGCTAATTACGTCATTCTTTTATTATTTATCTGAAAGAACACCGTAGCTCCTTTTTCCAAAGCTGACCATTGACTTTAACTAGACCTCTTATTTCTTATTTCTCTTATTTGATCCCCCGAGGGAGAGACTCTGCTATAGGAGAGGCTGAAATCAATGTTCTGAGTTCAAATAACTATGGCGCCAGAGCAGGTGGGCATCAGTCACGCTCAGACCCAGGTGGGGACGGCAGCTGTCTTTGTAAAGAACCTTGCCAGGCAGCAATCATCTCCAGGTGGGGTTTTTGTTTCACGACTTGGAGAAGAAACACAAGGTTTAAAGTAGTAAAACGGTATTCCATTCCAGCTTCCCACGGCCTTTAACTGAGAGCACACGATGACCTGGTCATCTTCGCACACGTTCAATGCACCAGACTGAGTTGGTTCAGTAACGTGTGCCTTGCGTGCACATCACTAAAGCATTCCCCACCGCGGCAGGCCACTGCCGCTTGTTTACAGGCAGAGCCTGTTCCTGGAGTCTTAAACTATGACCCACATTAGTACTTAGGTATTAAACATTCCTCACCCCCAACCTCCAACACCGCCCCCCCATACAACCTCTTGAGTTGTCCCGTGCTTTCCTGTGGTCACTGACAGATGTGATAAAGGTCTGAACATGAAATGTCCCCATGGGTTCATGTGTTATACACTGGGTCCCAGGGAGAGGGCCATGTGGACCCTTCACCAGTAGGGTCAGCATGTACTGAGATTTTGGAGCATGTACTGTGATCTTGCCCCCGGTGCCTTTGCCGCCCCTCTGCTTCCTGTCTCTAGGCGAGCAGAGGCGCTCCTCCGCCAGGTGCTTCCTTCACACAGGCCTTCTGTCCAAAGCACAGCGCACAGTGGCCTTGGACTCCAGCCTCCGAAGCCCTGAACACTGAGCCTTTCTTCATTGTTCCCATCAGGTATTTGTACTGACACAAAAGTAATACAATGTGGAAACGAGAGTCTCTCTCCCAGGTGGCACGCATGCTCAGATTGCTGTGTTCATAGTCACTGTCTCTAATCCACAGAGAACCAGAAGCACACGCCGCGAACAAGGGTTATACGTGGCAGAACTGCTTTAAGACTTCGTTTTCCTTTATGTGTGCACGTGCCATGGAGGCCAGAAGATTCCCTGGAGCTGCAATTTAGAGGTGACTGTGAGCCGCCCAGTGTGGATGTTGGACACCCAGCCTGGGTTCTCTGCAAGACAGCACCCACTGAGCCATCTCTCCAGCACCCACATAGAAAAAAAAATTAGTCTGGAGAAAGTCTGCCGTGTGTTTATCTTTTACTTTCATCATTTTAAAAAATAAGATTGAAAATAAGTATAGCCATAAATGCAATCTAAGGTATAGACATGTCAGGAGGACAAACAGCAGGAGAAAGCTGAGTTAGGAGCCGGTAATAAGTGACAGTTTCCAGGTCGGCAATCATCAACGGGAGAATGTTGGCCACCGTTTTTATCATTTGAGTCACAAATGTTAGAGTTGCCTCCTGAAATTAATGAAGGCGGCCTAACAATTCAGAGCATGCGCTCTCAAATAGCAATTTACTAGTAACTCTTAGCTTTAAGCCAGAAGTAGATTTTGGAATTAATGACTTCCAGGAAAACGTGAAGCATTCCATTAACTGCGTGTACAGGGACAATGTGATGTTCTGACAGACGACCGTCCCGTCCTTCCTTCCTTTTTTTTTTCCTCCTTTCTTTACAGTATTTACTCTGGAGTTTCCCAGAGAACAACCATGACTCCTCAAATGATGCGCTGAGGGGTGAGGGCTACCTAAGCCAAAAATGCACCATTGTCCTGAAAAATGAACTCTCATCTAGTGCCTGCCTTTACCAGGGAAATCACAAACACCCGGAACTCAGTAGAAGAAACTCTGCAAGGATTTAGGTGGTTGATATGGTGCAGAATGCAATCCTGGCACTTGGGAGGTTAATTTAAAAGATTCACAGATAGAGGCCAGCCTGGGCTACATGACAAGTTCTAGGACAGCCTGCTCTACGTAGCAAGGCCCTGTCTTAAAACAAAACAGCAAAATATTAACCATTTTTTACAGTCCTTTAAATGTTTTGGAAAACTTCAAGAGAGCAATTAGTTGAACAGATGACCCCAGCTACTGGCAAAAGGAAGATGTGTTTCCTATAGAACAACACTCTGCCCACAGAACCACTTCACAAGGCAAGAGACAGAAGGAAAGCAGAAAGACCTGATCTCTGATCCCCGTCTATCCTAACTCACACATCCAAGTCCCCCAGGGCTCAGTCTCCTAACTCTTAAACTTAATGGAGTTCCTCAGCCAGTGTTGAACTCCTACCATGGGCAAGCCTCTGTGTTAGCAAAGGACATTTGCTGTGTGGTTTTTAAGCAAACGCAGTCTTGGCCCTTGCCTTCCATCACTTGCTCTCTAATCCTGAGGAGACAAGCAAATGCAACATGACCCCTGCAAGCCCATCTGCAGCAGCTGACAGGGCCCTGAGGAGCATGAGCAGCTTAGAGGTGTGAATTACTGCGTTCCTTGGAGAAGGAACCCAGCACAGACAGCAAACAGCAGACAGGAGGAGGAGAGCCATCAGATGGAGAGGGCAGAGAAGCAAAACAAAACTTTTGTTGGGAACAAAGGCCTGCCATGCCACCCTGAGGAGTCTGAGGAGTGGCAATGACAGGCCACTGAAGATTACAGGTGTCCCATCCACACTACGACTCTGGCAGCCAAACCAGATGAATCCAGCCTCCCCACGCTCACTGGAAGGGGTCAGTCCTCTCAAACAAACACCAAGGTGTGGTGCTAATCTAAAAGACCGCTAAGGTCTTAACCGCTAAGCTGTCAGGCACCTGTTACAGTGACAACCGTAAGGCCATGGAAAGCAAAGGCATGACACGGATTTGCCTCTTCTTTTACCAACACAAACTCTGGACCCCTACAAGGAACAAACATGATAAGCATAGTAAGTCTATCAGGCCCCAAATGCTTCTGCAAAACTGTTCAAATAAAGCTTCACTGTGAGCATGGTTATCTAGAAGCTCCTATCGACCGAGTCTCACTTACCTGTGTTCTGCAGGGACAGGGGGTGGCCAAACTGCCGGATCTCTAAATGGCTCCTCTTGACAAGACACAGGGAAGTCTGGGGGCTTGTCGACTTTAAAGCTTTCTAATGTGCTGACAATACTCTTAACTTGTTCGTATTCTTCCAACAGTTCCTGCCGGACCTTAAGAAAGGAGCCCTTACATTAGAAGCCGTTCAAAGTTCACATAAAGTGCAAATAAATTACTGCAGAGGGTAAACTTCCTTGGCGTTAGTCAAAGTGTGCAAATGAGTCACAGATGCGTTATAAACAGCTATTCAGAGTGACAGGCGCAGAGCGCGGTGAGAGCGGAGGCTGCACTGCATACCCTTCACAAAAGGGAAGACTGCGTCTAGTAAAGAATGTGCTGATTATTAATGTATCTTAAAACAAGCATTTGCATCAGGAACAAGTTCTTCACCCCAGACACTGAAGATACTATGCTAAATCTTTCAATATTCTTAGAGATTAAAATTGTCACCCCATCCCCCATCGCCACTGTCACCAAGTATGAAATGCTTGCCTCGAGAGACTGGTCACTGGGGGACACTGCTAAGGACCACACAGCACCCACCCTTATTTATGACCCCTTCACCTCAGCCTCTTTGGGCCTTTACCTCTTCTGAGTCCTGGATAAAGTTTATCTTAAGTCAAGACTTTCCCTACATTTGAAAAACATAACTGAGTACCTACCATGTGGAAAGTCCTGGCTTCAAACTTGGCACTCATGCTAACTCTCAAGAGCAAACAATGACTGGGAAAGTTTTTTAACTCCTTTTTAACAATTAGAGCAATTTTTAACCAGAAAGCACACTTAACTCCAAAGCAGAGCAGAAAAAATTTCCCTGGAACAGTATACTGAAAAGAGCCATGAGGAAGCTGCAGAACAAAGGCAGAACTCCCAGTGAGAGGGGACCACCAGCACGTGTGGCCATAAAACACAATATACAGGACATTACATGCCGGACCTGCGTAAAGTGCGCACGGGAATCTCTGCAGAAACACACTCCCCACCACAAAACACAAGCACCCCGCCTGGGAGACGCAAGAAAACCTAAGACCCAAGAATTTCAGCCCAAGTCACAGCTAGTGTGGCGTTCTTACTCAATGCAACTGGTGAGTCTTCTGTTAGAAAACAAGCCCATTTTCCCTCAAAACTTAGGGAGCACTAACTTCTGACAGAGAGAGAAATGAGGGGCGGCTCTGGAAACACACCAAAGGAAACGGAAACTTCAAAGTGCTGTCAGACTTTGTACTTTTAATTTTAAAAGGATTTTAAGTTACAACAGTAATTGGGGAAATTATAATTCAAGTTTGCATTAACTGTACTATTATATAATCAAGTTGTACCGTCAAAAAGACAGAAACGATGTTAATGCCTTGATTAGATTACCAACTCATTTGTGTTTGTAAGGGCACTTTCAAGGAAAACTTTTATGAAATAGGTCAAAACTATAAAGAACAAATGAAAGGCTAGACAGCAACAAGAAACACCTAATTCTAAAAATTTGCTAGCAGATACAACTGGGCACAAACATTTTCAAAATTAAGAAAATTTTCAGCTACAATTATGTGTCCTCAAAGATTAAAATGCATGGTCAGAAATACATAGACTATTGAGTAGATATCAGAACTGCACATAGAATTAAATGTGAGATGTAGTCCAGTATTCAGACCAATAACAGAACGTGTGAATTCTCTGGTAATTTCCCAACTCTGCTGCCTCAAGTTAACAGAACACGGCCGCCATGGCGCAGGGAACAGTCGCGCGCCGTCCTACCTGATGCCACTTCCCTTTGACGGCCGGGTCCCTCACGGACTGGCAGTGTCTCTGGATCTGCTGGATCACCCCCTGGTAATACACCATCGATGAGTCGTAATTTCCCAGAAGCGCGTATTCGCGCCCTTTCTTGGCATTGTCACAGATCTCTGCCAAATTCATCTTCCTTCAGATACCTGAACAATAAAGTGCAATGCATTTTTAAAGCTTTAAAACAATCATCAGCTCTGTAACATGTGTACCAAACTGGTCTTGATACGGTACTACATTTCCAGTTCTCTAAATACACAGGAGGTCACAGGACATCTGGGGAAACGGGGAGCGCCACCGAGGTGACAGACAACTGGTTGCTTTCCGAGGTGAGGACCTGAGCGCTGCTCCGAGCTCACTTCTAACTGCCACCAACCCAGTCCCGCCTACCCACGATTTTCTCTTCTCCCGCTACTTCTCTGTAACGTCGAAAGACGTATGTGAGTACTGTGAAGTAGCTTAACTTTTGCTGTTTTGCTGAGACCCTCGGCCCCCAGGAGGACAGAGTCCACTTCAGGTTATACTTGGGAGGACAGCCTATGAAGCCCATCATCATCCAGGTGCCATGACTGTGTCACACACAGAGCGAAGTGTAAATTAAACTGTGAGAGACTTCTGCGTCTCAATCTGTCCTTCTCCTTCAACGTGTATTTGTTTTGTATAAGAGGAGGCCAGATAACTTTCATGAATTGACTCTACTTCCACCATTGAGCCATCTCTCCATCCTGTTTGATGCTATCCTATTGGGTCCATCCATCTGATGCTGAGAATGACTGCTGAGCCTCTGGTTTCTAGGCCAGTCCTTCAGCTCAGCAATGCTGGCTTTTTTCTCTAGACTTTCCCAAAGTCTCCTAGTCACCCAAAGCTTCTTGGCAAAGACACTTTCTACACAAGACCATAAGCATAGAAACTCTGAAAGACAGAGGAGGGGCCCTAGAAAGAGTACAAATTACCCTACTATCTCTGGAACAGCAAGCCAATTAAACGTCTAATAGGGGAAATAGAAATATTTCTTCTTGCCTTCCTAGGAAATTATGCTTTGGTTTGGGTAGCCTCACTTTCCCTAAGCAGACAGTGGAATCAGCAAGCTCTGGGCCCGAGTGAGAGACCATGCCTCAACACTTAAGGTGAAAAGCGAAGGAGGGGAACCCTGATGTCACTCTCTGACCACCACGATTTGTCCACAGCTATGCCACACACATGTGCACCCACAAACATGCATACACACATGCATTCACACCACATACATACATTAAAAAAAAAGTTTTTAAAAAGTGCCCAGAAGATCAGTAAATTACTTCTCTCCATCTATCCAGGAGAATGTTTCCAAAGAAAAATCAGCCTTGGAAATAATGCCTGCCCAGAATGTGGGCAGCAGCATCTCATAGGCTGGGGACCCAGGCAGAAAAGCACACGTCTTCTCTTTGCTCTCTGGGTGCCACAGCTCTGTCACCATGCTCTTCTGCCCTAATTCACTAACTACATCAAGAAGGACCGGAAGCATGGAGCCAGCCTACCATCAACCGAACCCTAAAACCATGAGAGTCAAACAGAGGCTTCTTCCTTTAGGCTATGAGTCACTCCTATCTGTCACAACAGTCTAGTCTCTTGCTTTACGGCTAGCTTAGCCTCAGTGAATAAACCTGTACACACAAAGTCCTCCATAAATTGTGTTCTTCTAAGGTTGCTGTCTGGCTAATTATATTATTTCTGCTAGTATGTACAGGCATACTATTTTGTAGGGAAAATATTTTGATATAACAAAAGGGCTGGCATCCCTTTTTGTAAAGGTTCAAACACGCATTTAAGTTCTAAGGACTAGCAAGCAAAATAGAGGACACTATGCAAATAATTATAAGGTAAAACTTTCTATATTCTCTAGTGATAAAAGGAAAACCTATAGATAGCAGTGACTCCATAAAGCAGGCCTCCTAATGAAAAGGATCAATTGTCTTCAAAGCTTAAAACTGAGTTAGTGCTCCCTGCCATCAATCACAAGCAGCATGTCACTAGCACTCGTTTTTAATACTGCTGCGTGTGTTTCATCTGTTCTTAAACGACTCGATGTAAGACAGCGTGGTCCTCCCACATCACGCTAGCAAACTGCCACCACGTGACTTCCAGTCAGCACAGGCACTGTTCAGAGAGTATTTAAACAATGCATTCTGCAGATTATTCAAGACCGATTAAAGAGGAATCTGAAAGGAACTTCAATATCATAGTTAAATGGATATCTAATATGAAAATTTGCCTCAGTCTGGAAAATGATGCTAAAACCCATCTGAGCTCAGAAGAATACTGACAGCCACTGTAAGAATGAAGATGTCAGACAGACTGTGGTGGCACATGCCTTTATCCCAACACTCAGGAGGTGGAGGCAGATGGATCTCTGAGTTCGAGGCCAGCCCCCTGATCTACTGAGAGAGTTCCAGGGCAGCCAGGACTACAGGGAGAAACCCTCTGGGTAGGAGAGCAGAATGGAGCTGTACTTGTTTGTCTTTTGACTACATGGAGAGCTGAACAACGCAGAGAGTGTGCAGAAACACTAACTTTTAATTTAATAATTTTTATTGCAGTCTTGGTTCTGATATAAGCACCTGCTCTGTCTTAGAACATGTAGGGTGAACTCATTAAGAAATATTACTGAATTTATGACAAAAGCAAGCCACTTGGTGTTCAGTAAGAGTGGCTGAGGGTAGTCCCTCTCATTCTGACAACTTCCCATCTCCACCCGAAGCTCAAAACCTAATTATTGCTAAGCCATCAGGCACCTGTGTGGCTAAGGCAAGGGAAGGTGTTGCTCCTACTCTTGACACAAACTTACAGACCTGACAACAGCTAATTCCATAAGGGAATTCCAAACACTGACCCTGCATGGACCTTGACTATGGGAAGATATAAATATTATCTGGGAAACACCAAAGAATGAATGACAGATGACCACAAGCTTAATCTAGCTCACATTTTCCTGCCTCATAACCATGTCCACCTGAGTTCATTCCCATTCGACACAGCTGTTCACAATCACCCTTCCATGCATCTTCGAAGATCCAGGTTGTGTGGAAATGTTTTGATGTCTTGAAAACTCTGTATGTGTCCTCGATGCCCCCAACACACACTGTTTGTGCAAACTCACTTTTTAATCACTTCAAGTTCAGCGTTGACTTCCCAAATAAACAACGGAGCAATATTGCGAACATCTGCCATCTCATCAAGAGCCAAGGAAAACCACTCAAAATCATTTCCTTGGGTTTTTAATTGATTAATGGTGCCCTCAATGCTTCGAGCAACCGTTCATGCCAAAAGGCTAATCATTTTAAACAAGTTTATTTTCTCCAGACACAATCCTATGCCTACTGCAATCCAGCTCCCCAATAGTCCATGATTTTCTTGCTTGGCTAACAAATGAGCCATTTGTAAATGACCGGCAGCGCGGCTTCATTTCCACTTTGCAATTCTGCGAAAAGATTCTCCTGGAAGCGGGTATCCATGTGAAAGCTTGCTGGTTCGACTGGCCTTGGCTATCTTATGCAGCTTGGCTATGTTGGATTGGCTTACTCTGGTGACAGTGGTCTGTACTGATGGCCCCCGGGTCACTGCATAAGCATACTGCTTTGTCCTCTGACTCGCTGCGATCTAAATGTTCCAAATGCATCTTTCCACCTTCTCTTGTTCTGAAATGAGTATGCACTAATAATTTAGGTGTCAGCACCAAAACTCGGCTGGCAGCCTATCAAGTACTTGTATCAGCCTGTGCAAACGCCACTTGATCTCTGTCTGACACAAGGCAGTCATAAGCAGTACATACACAGCGCAGAGGGGCTGCATCCCAGTTCAGGGTCTTGTGTATAGATACTAAAATCTGAATTTCCTTCCATTTCTATGAGTGATCAATATATCAATATTTTTTTTCCTTCAACTACTAGAAAAGGGCAAAAGTGATCCCTAGTTCTTGGGTCATTCAAGAATAGCCTGCTGGGTACTGGTCCCTGGACTGCAGTTTGCTGGTGCCTGCTCAGAGCACCCATCTTTCATTTGAGGGCAGGAGGGGTTAAACCCCAAAGAGGCAGAAAGGAAAAACATAATAAAGAGAAGAAATCGTGCCAATGGAGCTGGGTAATGACTTTAATCCCAGCATCTGAGGCTGAAACAGCTGGGTCTCGAGAACAGCCTGGTCTACACAGTGAGTTCTAGCCAGCAAAAGCTGGAGTGAGACCCTGTCCCTAAAATAAAATGTGAATACAGCAACCAAAACTTTAAAAAAACAGAAGAAATACAAAACACTTCAATGTGGCCAAAAGAAGATTTTTCGGAAAATTCAATAAAATTCATCAGCTTCTAGTGAAGCTAGCTAGGAAAAGGGGGAAACATTACCAAAATCGGAACTGAAGGAAGGCTAGCATTGCCAACTTAGCCAAACAGCTTACCGATATAGACAAGTCTGTGAGGTCACAACACACCAAGCCCACTCCAGAGCACCTGAGAGTAATCTCACCTGTCCTGTGTCAGTCGGGGAAACTGAGTCTGTTATTTAAGACCTCCTCAAACCACTCCAGACCCAGCAGCCGCGCACAAGCCCTAGAGAGTCCTAAAGGTGGTTGATTTTACTCTTTACTCTTTGTTCTCTGGGGGGCCTGCCACCCAGAACCCAAACAAACCATTATTCTTTCTTATGAATGCCTAGTCTTAGCTTGGCTTGTTTCTAGTCAGCTTTTCTTAAATTATCCCAGCTACCTTTCGCCTCTGGGCTTTTCCTTTTCTTCTCTATATCTTTCTTTCACTCTGACTCCGTGACTGGCTGCCTGGGTGGCCACTAGCATCCTCCTCCTTCCTTGATCCCTCTTGCTTCCCTCCCCCCATTTATTCTCTCTGCCTGTCAGCCCCACCTGTCTCTCTCTCCTGCCCAGCTATTGGCCACTCAGCCGTTTATTACGCTAATCAGGTGTTTTAGGCAGGCAGCGTCACACAGCTTCACAGGGTTAAACAAACGCAGCATAAAAGAATGCAGCACACCTTTACATCATTAAACAAGTGTTCCACAGCATAAACAAAAGTAACACATCTTCAACTAATATTCCACAGCACAAAAAAAACCACTCCAGAAAGAGGCAAAAATATTTTCAACTCATGTTTGAAGACTGTCATCCATTCTAAAACCAGACATAAGAAAACTCCATGCCACTATTCCTCATGACTATGGATACAAAATGTTTACATTTGAACCAGTTCTGCACTGTATACCAAAGGTCTCCCCTGGTCTCCATGGAGACCAAGCTCTCCTAAGAGGTTGTGGAAACCACACCGTGGTCAGATCATGGATTAGACACACCTAGGTTGAAGTCTCCAGTTCACGACTTTGGACAAGTTCTCTAAACCCTTTTCGTCATCGCTAAGTAACAAAAACTGCTTCACATTTAATTTGTAGGGCTTAACTAAGGACCTCAATGCAAACCACTGGGTATAGTGCCTCACAGAAATAAACATTCAATAAATGGGATCGTTCTTCTTGAAATTTCTGTTCCCATCACACAACTGTGAGGAAATGAATGCATGGCACGGACGAGATGCTCATCTTCCAGTCACCTCCTTAGTTCCACCACTTAACATATTAGCTAGCAGTAGAATAGACTTACACGTATTTTAATGAATAAATATATAATACCTCAAATCTCTACACTATATAAGACCTCTTCTCCACCCCTACAGCCTTACTATTTTACCTCCTTATCCAAAAAACAAAAGAAAAAAACCACTACTTTAAAATGTAAATATGTCAGCACAATCAAGAGAAAAGTAAGTTTAGTGCTCCTGGTCTTATTTTTGCTGTTATTTCTAAAAACATACACATACAAAAAATAAGTCTACAACAGTGTCAAGAACGTCCCAACTTACCCCTTATAATACCAAATGTGAAGTTATCTATCTTTTGAAAACCTTAATTTAAAGGATGCTGAGGGCCATTTTCCAGACCTGTCAGCTTTCTTCCCACTAGGCCTTTAACTCAGTTCTTGTGACTAAGCTGTATTCCATAGCACGGTATTTAAAACAGTAATACTTTTTAAAAAGATGCGGCACAGCATGCTTTATTTTTAAAACATGGTCCTCAGAAATTCTGAAAATAATATTTAGGATAACTAAGGAAAATACCACATTTGGTCTTTAAAATTTTTACTATTTGCTTTAAAAGTTAACTAACCATTTAAAGTTTAACTAGACTTCAAAGTACAAACGTTCAGGTTGATGAATGGGGAGCGGAGGGGGAAGGGGCGGTCGTTATTCCACAATACTGAACCTTATAACTAAAATGCAAAACGGTTTAAAAAAAAAAAAAGACACCGCCAGATAACAGTAGCATCCTTCATCCTCTCTCACGCTTATCCTTTTAAATATTACTGTCCTCTGAACGCACACTAATGAATGGGTTTAATATGCCAACAGCTCTGAGCTACTTGAAAATAAGCAGAAATACCTAGAGATTCGCGGGGAAAGGCAAAAGGCCTTTTAATGACGGGTTCGTCGGGTCTCGCATAGACCTTGGGCCGAACACACAGTTCTGCACCAAGGGGCCCAGGCCCCGCGCGGTGGCGATGGGGCGGGGCCGCGAGTGCAGTGGCTGCCGGGCCCGAGCGCAGCACTGAGGCCCACGGCTCACCTGCCCTTCCCCAGCCCAACACACCCCGTCCCGTTCAGCAACCACTCCGAAGCCCCCTGCAGACAAAGAGCCCCATTAACGCTCTCGGGTCCGCTCCCAGTTTATCAGTCGGTCGCCGCGCTCGGAACCGCTGGGCTTTGTAGTTCTCGGGACCGAGTCACCCAATTCAGGCGGCGAGTCTGGGAAGCCATCGAACTACAAGTCCCATGATGCCCTGCGATCGGGACCCCTGTCCCCGCGACTCTCCGGACTTTTCTTCCGAGGAGCGGCCTAGTTTAGGGCCACCAAAGGGATGCGGATAGGGATTGCCCACCTGGGCGCCGCAGCCCTGCTCTCCCGCTCACGCCGGCCCCCTCGGGCTCACCACCTAAATCCTGCAGGTCAGGGCTGTCAAAAGGGGTGGGGCAGGGCGGTACCCAGCCAGCTGCCAACCGGAGTCCGTTAGTTCGCGGCCTGGGCAGAGAGGCGGCGGCTCACGGTTGCCATGGCAGCCGTGGCAGCGCTGCGGGGAGGGCGTGTGGCTGAGTCAGCTCTGGGAGGAGCCTGGGAAGACGGGCTGTGGGGGAAGGATGCTCAGGGGCCCGTGTTGCAAGCATGGAGACCTCACCTGGCAAGATGACAAGCCCGAGACCCGGTGCAGGGCAGTGCTGCACCTGCCACATTCTCACTGAATGTGTGCGGCGGCCGTTCGCGCGGCTCCTCGGTCTAAGGACACGACCTCTCTGAGAGTCAGCCTTGTGGACTGGAGGCCGCTCACAGCCCTCCTGCAGTTCTCCGAGTAGTGGGGTTGGGGCGAGCCATTGCAAAAGATGGCGTGTGTACACAGCCTGCAAGAATATTCGGGACTCGTTTGGAACTCGTAAATGGTCCTGATCCCCACCTATCTAATTCAAAGCTATAATGTGTCTTAGGCAGTCCTTTGCCCACTCACCAGGATCGTCATTGTAGTGTGGGCCTAATAACCTGGGCTTCTCACACAGAATCCTGGCTAACTGTTTGATAGTTGATGACTCGGGCACCTTACCTATCTGCTCCGACGTGTAATCTGCAGAAGGGAGATATCCCTCTGTTCCTGTGAGAAATTTTAATGCTGATGAAGCAGTATTAAGGTCTGGCACATCACTACTAGCTTTTAGATATTAGTTAATCCAGTCAAAATACGAGGCTAGCCAAGGGGGTAGTTGTCCTGCACTGATTAAAAGGTGCTTTATCTTGCTAAAGATGTAGTCAGGGAAGTGTGTGTAGTTGTCAGAACTCATGGAATGGAACAGTTCAGATCTGCACATTTTACAGTACTCAAGTTTATCTCAAAGGGAATGTAACGAGACAGCTCTAGTAGAAATCGTAGGGTATTCTAGGCCCAGTCTCCAGCTTTTATAGATGAGGAAATTAAGAAATCGATAAAAGGGAGAAGCGAATAACTGGCCTTGATGTTTTCTCATAATGTCTTTTGAGAAATTAGGGCTGGGGTGTGGCTCATTTGTTAGAGTCTTTATCTAATGTGCGCGAATCTGGGTTTGATCCCCAGCACCACAAGAACCGAGCATGGTGACACATGCCTGTAACCCCCATGCCTGTAACCCCGGCACTCAGAAGGCTGGAGGCGGGAGGACAGCAGTTCAGGGTCAACCTCAACTGCACAGAGCTAAAGGCCACGTTAGAATATGTGAGAACCTGTCAGAGAGAAAAAAATGACAGATAAATTATGGTGGACCTGGGCGTAGTGGCTCACTCACAATTACCTGTGATCTCAGAGTGTGGGAGACTAGGGAAGGAGGCCGACCTCAAATCTGAGGTCAGCCTGGGTGACAAAGTGAGGCTGTCTCAAAAAGGTGGGGAAGGAAAAAGGGGGGATTGAAAAAGCACAATACTGTTTGTCAGAGTCGCCTGTCACAGAGGCCTTGTTAAAAGTGGTCCAAGTCCGTTGCCCACCCATGTGGGGACACCCAGTCTAAGACTGTAGTGTCCATGGGGTACACAGTCTCGGGGTCACCTCTAGTTCAGAGTTTTTTCTCTGAGCACTTAAAGCTTCCTCGCATCTTACCTGCCTCTCTCTCTCTCTCTCTCTCTCTCTCTCTCTCTCTCTCTCTCTCTCTCTCTCTCTCCTTCCCTCTTGAAAATCGATCTCCTCTCTTTGCTTATTGGCAAAGCACATTTTTCTGAAGGTCTGGAGTAGGTGGTTTTTAATGAGACACACACACACACACACACACACATATAAAATTAGAAATCCTTCCCCTTAAAGGTCCTTTGTTTCCTCGCATGACATTTTCATCCACCAACTCCTGTCCCTCCAGCAGAAGCCACAGCTTGCCCTTGTCCCCCATTTGTGCAGTACCGTTTCTGCAGAAATCCTTGTCCTCTCTTTATGTGGTATTTTTCCATCTCCCAGCCAGTGTTTTCATGACCACCTACCATGGCTAACCTGGTTACCAAAGTATTTTCCTACACAGAGAAAATCTCTTCCCCAAAGGAACTCTAGTGCCAGGAATTACAGGGTTTTTCTCCCACCCCTCGGGGGCTGTGGAGATGGCACAGTCCATAAAGTGTTTGTCTTGAAAACACAAGACCAAATCTTGAATTCAATGCCCAGAAGCAATAGGGCAGAAAAAAAAAAAAGCCAGGTGTGGCAATATATGTGACAAGTGCCAATATAAAGTCCCCTGGAACCTAGCCCTGCTGGTCATTTATTTCTGTCGCATTTGATACTATCCATGGCTGCCTTCCCCACCCAGTGGCAGGTGTGGGTGGCTCAGAGGACACTACTTGGCTGGATAATCCTAAAAAGAAGAAGTTCCCATGAGGCCCTTCCCAGAACGAGTTTGCCGAACCCTGTCTAGGAGCTTCAGTCTTTCCGGGCTCTGCCTCCTCGCTTTCCTCATGGTGACAGTGATGGTGGCTGTCCTTATGGGTCCTGCAGGTCTCAGCCCTAAGACCAGGAGACAGGCTCCTTCCCCTGATGTGGGATGCCCCTCTGTATTCTGTAAATATAGTTTATTGCCATTGGTTAATAAAGAAGCTGCTTGCGGCCAATGGCTTAACAGAATATATCCAGGCTGGAAAAGATATATATCTTCTTGTCCTGCAAACGTTAACTGAGGCTTCCCACGAACTCTTCCCAGATATCACTTCTGCTCCTAATCATCTCCCCCTTCTCTCCACTCACAGTATCTCCTGCCACTCACTCACTTATCAAGAAACCTGCTATCTGTTCTGTCCAGTGATAGCTCATCTTTTTCTTATTGATTGGCTTTTGTACTTTTCCCTTGATATATTTCAATCTTTTCTGTGTATTTCGAGGTATTCCCTAAATGCCATCAAAGATGGGTAGGTAGATAGATGATTGATAGATAGATAGATAGATAGATAGATAGATAGATAGATAGATTAGATAGATAGATAGATAGATAGATAGATAGATAGATAGATAGATAGATAGATAGATGATGTGTATTGGGGTGCACATGTGCATACATGCATATAGAGAGCCAAATTCACCCTCAATTATCATTCCTCAGGCATCACACACCTTGTTTCTTTGAGACAGGGTCTCTTGTCTCTCACTGACCCAGAACTCATCAGGCAGTTTGGACTGGCTAGCCTGTGAGCCCCAGAGATCTGCTTGTCTCTGCCTCTTAGAGCTGGTCACAAGGATACCACCAGGCCCAGCTTTCTTCATTGGGTTCTGGGACCTCCAACTGTGTCTTCATGCTTGTTCAGCAAACGTTTTACCAATGGATACTTTTACCGATGGTCCTCTAGTACCTCCCCGTGGGACTATGACAGTTCCCATTGTTTGTGAAAGATTGTGTGCAAAGGCCACCAGTGAACAGTGATAAATCATGTATGCTGTCTTTCCCCAAAGACACACCGTGATTTTAAATTAGCCATGCAGAGGTTAACCATAAGTATTGACTAGAATAATGGTACTATAATGAAGTTACCTAAAACTTAGAAATGATATGGGGTCTGGTGAGCCACACCTTTAATCCTTAGGAGGCAGAAGCAAGCAGATCACTATGCCTTTGAGACCAGCCTGGTCCACCAAGTGAGTTCCAGGAAAGCTAGGGTTACATAGTGAAATACTGCCCCCCCCCCTTTTTTTGTCTCTGGATTTTCCATTTAATATTGTGAACCTTTGTTGACTGTATGAAAGAAAGCAAACTCAGGAATAAATGGAACTAACTGTATTCAAAACATCAGTGACCTTTTAATATAAATATCCCTGGAGCTTGGGGACATAGGTCCCCACATGTATTCAGCAGAGGGGTCCCTGGCAAGTCAAGTTTCTGTGAGAGGAGGCAGTAGGAAGAAGCATCCCACACTGGAGCTTCATGTCCTCCCATGATGGAGCGGTTTCCTCACTGGGTCATGGCCTGCCCACAGCTCACAGGTCATCAATGTGATGGAGCTCTTGTAGCTGGCCTGGAACTATGTGAACCAGAATAGCCTCAAACTTGTGGTCCTCCTGCCTCAGCCTCCACGAAGACCGGGATTACAGCGTGTGCAACTGTCCCAGCATCTTAGTAGTTCAAACGTTGTAAACATGGTAAAGTTAAACAGAAAGGCATGCAATGAATGCAGAGCGCATCCTCAAAGGTAAAGTAACTGGAGTAATGGGGCCATTTGCTACTTTCCTCTCCAATCCCCCTCCCCATTGGTGGAGCAGGCCCTGGATGTGGGAGCAGTGTGTATCACTCCACCAGGAGAGCCTGGGAGCCTGATGGCAGGTCTCCTGGCTGCAGCATAATCCTCTATCTCCACCTTGGCCACAAGCTATCAGCCCAACCAGGCAGCATCTCTTTCTACAGTTCAGTCCCGTTGCCCCGACCCCTCCTCCAAGTTTCTGTGCTCTAATGACCAAGCCTCCTTCCCAGTCTTGGTTCTGCAGCTGCCTCCTGAGATTATTACATGCGGCTAGCTTCCTTTCAAAAGCTTCCGTGTCCGCTCAACTCCTTACACAAAATTCTCTGTTAAAATCCTCTGGTTTCTTCTATCCCATGAGACCAAATGGTCTAAGCAGTTCCAACACAGTGTGGACCAGACAGGGGGCCATAACTGGCATGGGGGACCACTTTAGACTTCAGATTTATGACAAATGAGACCCGGTCCTGTAATAGTCCAACCACCGTTGGACCCCAGGTGTGGTCCAGCCTGGACTAACTCTGAGACTTGTGGAGTCTGATTTGCCTCACTCGTGTGACACTCAGCATCCTGACTCTGCGGATAGGAAGGATAGAACAAAGGAGAAAACCAGGGAAGCCAGGTACCCGCAGGAAGTGGGGGGGGGGGTGAGAAATGATGTATGCAGGAGATGGACTTCAAATGCTAAGGAGGGCCAGGGGCTGACTGGGGAAAGGTGCTTTTCTAGTTCCTGGTATCAGTGTCAAAAAGCTGGACACGATGGTGTTCGCCTGTAATCCCAGCACTCCCGTAGCCAGACAGAAGTTGGAGCTGGGAAAATCTACCAGAAGGTTGTGTGTGCCACACAACAGCAGGAACAAGAGAGGTCCTGCCTCAAAGCAAGGCGGAAGGAAAGAGCCACCTCCTGAAAGCTGTCCTCAGACCTCCACACCCACACCACAGTGCACCAAAGAGATGTTTACAATGGCAGCTTTGTCTCCAGCGCTATGGCTTCTTGTGGCTATTATGAGAACAGACAAGAGGAAGGGATGCACAGCCCAACGCCTCATTCCTGCATTTCCGCCTTATCCAATCAAAATGAAAACTGTGCTCTGCCTCACACTGTGCTTATTCTTCTGCCTGCCAGAGACAAAACTCAGCCATACGTTCTCCATGAGAACTGTCTCCCGTGGTAAGAATTTAAAATATTTCCTAGGTATGCCAAAATAAACTTTAAAAAAATCTTCTTGGCAGTAGTTCATGATTGTTCCCCTTATATATGGTTTTGTATTTATGCAAACTTAAACTCTGAATAGAAAACCCAGGAACAAATGGCTACTGCAGTGGTCTGATTGAAAACGGCCCCCACAGTCGCATAGGGAGCGGCATTATTGAAGTATGTCCATGTAGGTGTGGGCTTGTGGGAGGAAGTGTGTCACAGGGGAATGGGCTTTGAGGTTCCAGATGCCCAAACCAGACCCAGTGTCACGCACACACCCTCTCTCTCTCTCTCCCTCTTCCTGCCAGTCCGGATGTGGAATTCTCTGCTTCCTCTCCAGAATTATGTCTGCCTGTGACATCACACTTCCCTCCATGGCAATAACAGACTACACCTCTGAATCTGTAAGTCAGCCCCAATTAAATGTTTTCCTTTATAAGAGTTGCCATGGTCATGGTGTCTCTTCACAGCAATGGAAACCCTAACTAAAACAGGTCTAAGCTTTGGAGAGCCATGGGCATAGAACTCACAGGAGCAACACCAACTTGACTGCGAAGGCTGGAGTAACAGTCCCTCCATTGAAAACAGCAGCGAGGCTCTCTTGTACGCTGCTGAAAGCTACTTATTAGTAGAGGGATCACTCAGACCAATGTTGGCAACTGCTACATAACTTGTGACACACAGACTCTCTCCCACTGAACTGAAAAGTACGTCACCTCTCAGTGCGTCCATTGAAGCATGGTCCAGCCTAAGAGGCATGTTGCAGAAAAGCAGCTTGAGATCGGGTTTCATTCATAGACAGCAGGGCTTTGCCAACCAACCCCCGTGGCAGACCATTTCCGGTCTCCCGGGAGAACAGGACAGTGCAGCTGAGCATCTGTTTTCCCTTCTAGCAAGACACCAACCCAGGCCTCCTCTCCCGACAGCCTTTGCTGTCTCCGTGTCCTGGTGTCTTGCTCTACTTCAGCTATCAAGAATTTGGAGTGATAGGTTTGGGAAGAAACTCTGTTCACTTCCTTAGATCTAGTTTGTCTGCTGGATTTTGTGTCTTAGTGGTTTAAGTACAAAAATGATGCAAACTCCTAACTGTGGGCTGGTGCAAATTGTTCCCAAATATTAACAACTACCCAAACAAATGGTGCATCGGTCTCTTGTCTTTGAGGTTCTCCCCTTGTGTCCAGGCTGCCTCACTCCTTTCTCAAGTCCCATCTCAAAGTTCACATCCAAAAGCTGTGAGCCGACATCCTCCCTTTAAGGATCACTTTAGCCAGATATTCTGTCATAGCCACAAGGAAGTCATTAGTGGAGAAAATGGACTCTGAGCAGGCTAGTTGCTGTGATGAGCCAAACTGTGTGGTTTATGAACCTTTGGAACTAAAATGGGGAAGAACTGGGAACTGAGGGCTGCAGAAACTCTAAAAGACCGTGAGCAGAGCTGGTGGGACACTCTGGTGGTGGAGAAGGTGGGAAAGATGAGGACGCTGATGGAAATGCGGGCAGTGAGGCTGGCCTCCTGGGATCCCAGGCTGGAGTTAGAACTCTGTCAGGAAGTGGCTAGCATCATTCCTGTTACATCTGGCAAAGCATCTGGCTGCATTCTACCTGTGTCTGACATTTAACTGTGGCTGAATTCAAAAGCAGCACTAGCATTAATTTAGCAGAGGCAACTTCTAGAACTCAATACTATTCAGGCTATGTGGGGTGAGGTCCCTCCAAGCCCCACATGGCCATTGCAGTCCTAAAACAGGAGCCCACTACCCGTGAGAGGCTTCATAAGATTGGGCCCACTAACATTCCATTGCGAGAGGGGAGGAGGACCCGCAAGTCAGTGCACAAGGAGACCTGCTCCTCTCTGAGGACGGAAGGGGGTGCACGTCTTTAATCCCAGCACTCGGGAGGCAGAGGCAGGTGGATCTCTGTGAATTCAAGGCCAGCCTGGCCTACAAGAGCTAGTTCCAGGACAGGCTGCAAAGCTACAGAGAAACCGGGTCTCTGGGAGAAAAAAAAAAAAGACGGGGTGGGGCGGTCTTCAGTGGTGTATCTTGTCTTAAGCTGTTTCTGCTCCTCTAGGCCACTCCCCACCCATGTTTCTATAATGTAGCTCCAGTTAAACTTTGGTTCGCAAGCTAGACTTGAGTGTAATAATTGCCTTGGTCTGTTGCTGGTGCCCCATCGGGGATGAACAAGATTGTATTCCTTTAAGGAAAAGTTAAAACCACAGCTGCTACCTAAGCAGGGATACAACAGATACGTTTGGGAGGGGATGCTCCCTCGTCTCTGCCGTGGATGGTAAGATGTACGAGTGAAGCTAAGCCCTCTGAGGGTGGACCATCCGCAGAGGCGTCCTCACCCAAGTGATGTTTTTCTGTAGTAACAATTGTTTCTACTGTGGCTGGGAAGGCCTGCAAGGCTGTTCCATCGAAAGACAGAGTGTCCTGAGGAGGACCCCCAGGGTAGCCATCCCATGTCAAGTGGCACCCCTCCTCCATAAGTGGGGTCTGTCGTGGAGTATAGGGTTACCCCTAACAACAACCAGTGAGTTATAGAACAGATTGCAATCCCCCAATGTAACCAGCCTTAGGACAGTTTCATAAGCCGGCTGTGACCTAGGTTGTGTGGCCTTCGTTGTAGGTGGCGAGAACAGGCAACGGAAGCTCAGCTGTCCGCACTTTAGGAACTTGCCCACATAAAGGAGACGTCACAAAGAGAAAAGTGTGTGTGAAGCTGCCTCTGGCCTCTGAATTGACAGGAAATGTGGGAAGAGTGGAGGACGGGACGGAAGGGTTGGCTTACCATCTCTTACCAGTTATAAGTGGGGTTGGAAAGTTGGAAGCACAAATTACACTTGTGCTGACTAGCCCCTCGTGGGACTGAACAGGGAGGAAGGAAGAGTGAGGAGAAGTGATAGAAGAGGCCCCTCAGGTCTGCCCTTTAGGAAGAGGAGAAGTCGGTAATTCATTGGGCAGACAGGGCCTTCCTGGCAGGCCCAGTCCAGGAAACCAGGACAGGGAAAACTCGGCACCCAGACGTCTTATCTTAGGAAAGACTTCTGAGACTCTCACGGCCTAGCCGGTGAGGCTGTGGGATATGGAACTGGATGGGATCAGTCTGAATGGCTGCAAGAGGAGAAAGCAATGGAATGAAACAGCAGCTGCATCGTCTGAGGCAATGTGGAGAAAGCCAGGCTCTGCCGGCCTGTCTCTTGTGAGTCATTAGGGACCCTTGGTTATCGCTGGTTGAGGCACCCATGAATATCCAAGGCTGGAGGCCTGTCGGGGAAGGACCGTTACTACTGAGGGGGACTGAGTGTGGGCGAGGCAGTACTGGATGCTCAGTTTACCAGACCTGATAGGCTGTGTTCTCAGGGGAGATAAGGAACAAGCTAATTCTGCAAGGGCCTTGGGATTCTTAGGCCACCCGTGTGGGTCCCGATCTTTAAGTTAGACCGGCCTGTAAGTGAAGTTTGTAAAATGCCAAGACACTCAAGAGGGGACTAGAGAGGAAAAAGTAAATGGTGAGCCCATCTAGGTCACCGAAAAGCAAATGCAGCAATATTTGTGCAAAGCCAGAGCCAGTAGGGAAAAACTGACCAAAAGCCAACTTCAGTGTTTGTGAACCTCTGGAAGGTGGCCTGGAGGGATGGTCAAGGTTGCTGCAAGTGAGGGCCGTATGAGGCAACGGGTGGGAAGGAAGGTGTCTGTTGAACTGCAGATTCGTTGGTTCCTTAATATTTGGACTGTACTAGATACAAAAGCCAAGTGTTCACCGCAAGCTCCAGAAGCATCAAGGACATGGATGGCATGGATGGTTGTAGAGACTGAACGTTTGCAGGGAAGGGACACCAGCATTGTCTGAGGGGGGTCAGTATCTACTAGAGTACCCTGTTTCGATTTCCCCACTATGGAAAAAGTAACCGCAGGTGAGGGTCCCCCCGGTACGTAACCTGCCTTCCAGCTGGAGACAGTTTGCCTGCAGAGAAAGTGTGCTTGGCCTGTAGAGGGGCCCATTCCTAAGAGCCAACACAGAAAGCTTTGAGGATAGGATAAAATCACAGAAACTACTAAGAAATTGGAAAATGTATATTATTTGCCCAGCCCAAAGCCTTGCAGCAGGCTGATGTGGCCAGCGAAGATGTCAGAGGCTCATGGAGAATGCTCACGAATTAGAGAGACCTGAGAAAAGTAGCGGCCCCTCCATATCACTAGTCACAGGGATGCTCTTCTGAAGTGACAAGCATGGGATCTTTCGGTTCTGTGCTGGGTCTTTGCTCATGTTTTCTCTTAGCTGTTGCACCCCACGACCAGTGCCCGTTCCCCTAGGCTAGACAGCCGGGCATCCTCAGAGACTGCCTCCACAACCTTCACAGCCCCACTGTTGGCCAAGGGATGGTGCCAAGGGATGGTGGTCCCAGCTGCTGTGTGAAGGTTTCATTACACAGGTGAAGGCCTCTGGGTATTTAATAGAGAACCAGAAGCACCTAACCAAGGATGGGAGGATATCCCACACAAGATGCCAGAGACAAGCACATCGGTAAAATTCTTAGGAAGATCGTCTGGTGTGACACCCAACAAGGTTGTTAAGAAATGTGTGTGTGTGTGTGTGTGTGTGTGTGTGTGTGTGTGAGAGAGAGAGAGAGAGAGAGAGAGAGAGAGAGAGAGAGTAATAAAAACCAGCTGTAGATGTCCGGGGCCTCCGAGGATTCTAGTATATTTTATACCCCACCTTGCACATGTTGACTGTCTTATGTCACAGTCATATGACCCAAGACCCTGGTGCCATTAGTGCTGGAGTCACTAGATGCTCAGAGGGCTGCAGCTGGGCAGTGTGGCACACAGTACCCAGACGGCCTGAGCAAACAGTCCCAGTGGGGTTTCCATCCCAATTACAGAGCGGGAGATGTTCATATAGGGCACTAAGATGAAGTTATTAGCTGCTTCTAAGGCACTAGAGTCAACAGATCTGCTGCAAAGCATCTTAGCCCATTGGGATGGATTGAAGTTCTCTTGACCAAGTCTCTTCCTAGGTGGCACAGAACCAAACTACTTAAAGTGGGATGCATATTTACAGTTGCACGATAATGTAGTATAGGCATCCTATATTGTTTTGTACATTTTCAAGCTTTATATAATTATATATTATGTTTCTAATTATTTATAATTATACTTTGCATACCCCACCTTGTTCAAGTTGAGCATCCTGAGTCACTTGATTTTAAAAAGCACTCAATGTGGGATAAGGCCTCAAATAGTCTCCCTGAGTAGCTCTGATTGGCCTGAGACTCACTCTGTAGACTAGGCTGACTTCAAACTCACAGAGATCCACCTGCCTCTGCCTCCCAAGTGCTGAGATTCAAAGCTATACCACTATGGCCCAGTTTATATTATGCTTCCTTGAAATTGTCTTTTCTATGTGTTCAATGTCATTTGTTTTTGAGAGTCACCCATGTTAGTAGATATAAATTTAGCACATTAAGTTTAATTGCCGAAAATATATACAATGCTTTTGCGTGTGTGTGTATGTGTGTGTGTATACATACGCAATACTTTTCCAGTTACATTCAAGCCTATCATTGATGGACAAGGTCTTTCTCCTGCCATTTTGCTAATCACCTTGTTAGTTCTGTATGCAGGCCCTTTGTCCTTCCTTTCTCTCCTACCTTTGTGGTTAAGCGTTTTTCTCGAGTGGTAGGCTTTGGCTTCTTTTTTTGTTTGCCATAGAGTTTTATTTTGTTGTTACCATTTTTCCCCCAAGACACGGTTTCTCTGTGTAGCCACCCTGGTTGTGCTAGAACTCACTCTGTAGACCAGGCTGGCCTCAAACTTAGAGATCCTTCTGCCTCTGCCTCCCAAGTGCTGGGATTAAAGGCGTGCGCCACACTGTCTGTGTTATCATTACTTATTGTTACCATTATTATATTTAATGGTTTTCCTAAAGGCAAACTGAAGTGCATATCAACACCTCAGTTTCAGATATTCTGAGTTTTGTTTTATGGTTTGCTTTGGTTTGGTTTGGTTTGGTTTGATTTAGTGTTTCCAGACAGGGTTTCTCTGGCTATCCTGGAACTCACCCTATAGACCAGGCTGATCTAGAACTCACAGAGATCCACCTGCCTCTGCCTCCCCCCCCCCAGTGTTGGGATTAAAGGCATGTGCCACCACCACCCAGCAATTTTCTGAGTTTGACTGTGAGTTTTGTGCTTTCAGATGACTTCTTGGTACTCATTAACATCCTTTTCTCCCAGCTTACAGAACTCAGCCCCATTCCTTCTGGCCAATGTTTGGTGTGTTCCTTGATGGCTACAGTAGTTGTGTCTTCAATTTTATTGTGCACATGGGATTGAGTTTGTTATCAGGAAAATTGTTTCACTATATTGTTCTGTGCTTAAATATGCCTAAAATAAGTTACCCGGTGTCAGACTCTCGAAATGTGAACCAGCACCCGCTACAGAGGTCATATTGGACCTCATTTCCTTGCCTCCCCCGGATTGACACTCTGCTGGCCCTGGTGTTTGCAGAGACCACCACAAACATCAGTTTATAGAAGCAATAACAGCCCAAAACCTGGATCCTAGCCCCAAGGCTACTCGCTGTGAGTCTGTGATCTTGGACTGTTACTGGGTCACCCACAGCTTCCTTTCTTTGCTTAGAGGATATGCACACAGTTGTGGGGACTTTACAGGTGCTGTGTGACAGAGATGGAACCCAGAGGAGGCAGATATTAGTCTTTTTTCCCTAACTATTGGGCACAATACTTACCCTCTTGCTGCTTTGCTGCTCCTGCAATGCATCTTTTTTTTTTTTTTTTTTTTTTTTTTTTTTTTTTTGGTTTTTCGAGACAGGGTTTCTCTGCAGCTTTTTTTTAGAGCCTGTCCTGGAACTAGCTCTTGTAGACCAGGCTGGCCTCGAACTCACAGAGATCCGCCTGCCTCTGCCTCCCGAGTGCTGGGACCTGCAATGCATCTTATGGTGGCCATTCGGTCGTTTTGCAGCATGTTGTCACCTACCTATCTCCTGTCTGTCATCGTTACAGTGCCCTGGGGGAAGGGGGGTGTTACAGCAGCACGAACCTTGCTACTGTAGACCTTGGAGAACCTCAGGCATCTAGGTGTCTAGATTCTACCCTGAAAGATTTGCTTCTATCATGACAAAATGTCTGCTGGAACAACTTAAAGGCAAGGATGAATATTTTTTTTACTTGGTTTCTTATTGTATATGAGTGTTTGCCTGCATTGTGTATATGCATTGTGTGCGGGACATACAGGCAGTGCCCGTGGATGCCAGAAGAGGGCACTGGATCCCCTGGGACTGGAGTTACAAGTGGTTGAGGTTTAAGAGCTACCTGCTACAGATTCTAGAAATCAAACCTAGATCCTCTGGTAAAAACAGCGAGTGCTTTTAACCACTGGCCCATCTCCCAGCTCTTACTGATGTTGGCATGGTTTCATGGGGCTCATCTTTTTAGCCCCATGTGCTTATGGCAAGGGTTGCGTGAGACAGAGGGCAGCTGCTTGCTTCATGGCTGACCAGGAAACAGAAAAGATGGGATGGAAGAAAGGGCCAGGTTGCGCTCTAGCTGTAAGGGCACATCCCCAGGGACGTATTTCTCCCACCCAGGCCCTACCATGCAGAACTGTATCCATGGACTGAAACATGTATGGGGAAGCTCTCCTGACAGAATCTCCTCACAGACATATGTAGAGGCGCCCTTTACTGATGTCCTAGCAGATTGAAGTCAGCTTCATCAGACTGACCTATTACAGCCTAAGTCCTGAGTCAGGGAAGAACTGGCACTCGTCTCTGGTCCACTCTAATGTGCAGCTTAGGCTAGGGCCTGGTGCTATGGAGACCACATTTGCATTTTCCATGGCTATTGATCTCAATTTCAAAAGAACATCACTTGTAGTTCTGAAAAACAATCTATCCCCTTGTAGCTACAGAGGACATGATGCAGTATATCTGGGGTCACTTGGGAAAGACACCTAGCAACTGGACCTTGAGCCTGAGCCCCAATAATCCTAAAACCTCACCATCACAGAATCTAGCAGGCCTCCTATGTAGGGCAGCATTCCACTGTGACAAGACACCTAGCCTAGGGCCAGCAAGACAGCAGTAAGGACACTTCTGCCATGCCTGACGGTCTGAGTTCAATTCTAGAACTCACAAGGAGAAGGAGAAAACCAATTCGGAAAGCTTGTCCTCTGGCCTCTACATGTGTGTAATGGTATATGCTGAAGCTCGTCCTCTGGCCTCTACATGTGTGTAGTGGTATATGCACCCCCAAAAAACATTTTTTTAGAAGTTTGAAATGTTAACTTAAACAGAGGAAAGATTTTCTGGCTTGCAGATTCACTGGATTTAGGCCACCGTTGCCCGGTGTTTTGCTGTAGGCCTGGTTCAGCATGTGGAGTGTGTGGCAGGGGAGGCCTATATTACTTCAGAACATCCAGGAAGCAACAACAGACCAGCAGAGGTCAGCGTCCCAGTCTCCCCTTCAAAGACATCCCCAGTGTCGTAACTTCCTCCCTGTCTCCTCTCCTAAGCATCCCACCAGTACCACAGACTTGTGACCAACCTTTGATCCCTGTACTTTTGAGGGACACTCATGATCCTGTCTAACCTGCCCATTGGCGGGGAAGCATGGCTGATCAGTATGTGCTGGATAAGGTGGGGAGCACAGTGGAAAGTCTGGGGACGTGCAGACCCCTCCTGCATCGCTGTGCTTACCACGACAGTCATCTCCCAACAATGTGCACCGTCCTTTCCCTTGTCGAATTATTTTTTTAGATTTATTTATTTTATGCACATGAATGCTTTGCCTGCTTGTAAGTATGTACGCCACATTCGTGCAGTGCCTGTGGAAGCCAGAAGAGGGCGTCAGATCCCCTGGAGCTGGAGTCACATCGTGAACCACCAGGGCTGGGACTGAACTTCAGTCCTCTGCAAGAGCAGCCAGTGCTCTTAACCGCCGAGCCATCGCTCCAGCTACTAAGACATTAGAAATTTATTTGACGTTTTTGGAATCCCAGAGCCAACAACTGGCTAGTTATACAATTTCCACCACTCATGATAAAGAAATGGTCATTCGGTACTTCACCCCAGTGCCTCACATTGAACTCTGTTTTATTGTAAATTATACACATTCTCAATTTTTCCCTCTTAGGAACAATCCATATAAGCACTGATGTACATTACAGATATAAATGTGTTATATTTCTTAAGAATATTTTCTTTTTTTTTTTTTTTGGTTTTTTTGAGACAGGGTTTCTCTGCAGCTTTTTTAGAGCCTGTCCTGGAACTAGCTCTTGTAGACCAGGCTGGCCTCGAACTCACAGAGATCCGCCTGCCTCTGCCTCCCGAGTGCTGGGATTAAAGGCGTGCGCCACCACCGCCCGGCTCTTAAGAATATTTTCTAGCCAGGCATGGTGCTACATGCCTGTAACCCCAACACTTAGAAGATGAAGACAGGAGGGTCAAGAGGTCAAGGCCAGCCTTAGCTACATAGCTAATTCAAGTCCAGTATAGGCTACAAAAGAGAGAGGTGGGGGTTCAAATTTGTCCTAAAGAAGGGAGCTGGAGTGGTTTTGTGGTTAAAGGCACATACAGCTCTTGCAGAAGACCAGAGTTCAGTTTCCAGCACCCACATCATCTGAGGTCTTTCCAGCAGCTGACAACCATGTTCAAGGGAATCTGATGCCCTCTTCTGGCCTCCTCAGGCGCTGCAAACATGGTGCACTTACATGGACATGCAGGCAAACTTACACACATAAAATGAAGATTAAAAAAAAATCTTGAAAGTTTTTTTCTAAAAACGCCCTATTAGAAAGTATCCAGCTCAAATTCAAGATGGCAACTATATCTTTAGTTCGACTTTGTGCCTCCCAAAACTAAGAACAGTTTCTTGTCTACTCATGTTGGGATTTGCTTCTCCTATCAAACATGAAAAAGAAAAAAGGCCTTGACTATTGGGGAGCTCTTCTTAAAATGGGCACCACCCCAAAGCGACCCCCCACTGTTCCCTTTCGAGATGCTCTTGGGGTACGCTGAGTTACTGTATTTGAGCCCACCTTGCATACGGCTGCAGATGATTAGGGGGTCCTACTACAAGGCCTGGAGATTTCGGTGGTGAAAAGGCTTCTCTCTCATCTGAGAAGGTTTTATAGCGGGCACAATAACCTATAGATAAACACCTCTGGGACCCACAAAATCAGCAATTAGGCAGCATTTTAATGACATCCAGTGAGGGGTAGAAGAGAGAACGGGACAACTCTGGGGGCTCAGGAACAACACTGGCTCCCTGGAGAGGCCACACAAGAAGGCTGGCAACCTAAAATATTTAAAAAACTTAAGACCCCCATGGGAGAGTTCCTAGCTGCAGAGATAGAAAGAGATGAAGAGCTTGCTAGGTATAAAAATGCAGTTTTTAATGAAAAACTCAGCAAACTCCATCAGCCCAAGTTTGGGTAGAGAATCCTTAAAACATAATTCTAGTCAGAGATCCCATCTACAGAGAAGACAATTGGAAGGCTTCACCGTTTTCTTCATAGTATCAGAAGATCAAGATCCAAAAACAGACCTGCAGATAACAGACCCTCCTTCCTCCCACACTCATGAGAATGTGACATCTTCATCTCATGGCAGACTTGATCCACATCAGCCCCTCTCTGTCCTAAATCCTGAGATGGCCTCCACGCTGCCTCCTCTAGCCTCTAATTACAGTTCTGCTGTTTATTCTCACGTCTTCCACGGTCCTGTGAATGAGCCTCAGTGTGTGCGGTGGGGAAACCTTTGGACACTAGCCGCAGTTACCTGAACCTGGCGCTGTGACCTTGGCAATGACGTCACCTCTCTGCCTTGGTTTTCCTAGATGTAGGATGAGAGAGGCAATGAGTCCAGTCTCTCTGAGTTGTTGGGAGAATGAAAACAGTTTATTACAAGGGAAAGCAACCAGAAAAGCGTTCCCTCCACAGGCTGAAGTCAACAAGTGTCTGCTCTTAATACCACCACACTGTGTTTCTTTTGGCACCTATAGAAATAACATCTTCTAAAGGAAAAGGTTTTTAAAAGATGTTTGGTCTAATAAAAGACTGTTTTCAGATTTGCGAGTGCATTTATGTGGAAAGCCAAGGTGCTTAGTTAAACATTCAAGATGTCCTTTTTAAAAAATGAGGTACAATCCTCAAACCCAAACACCATTCCCCAGCATAGTCGCTCGTCCAAAGCATGTTGTATTTCACTTAAGAGACTGAACATAGACCCAAAGAAATGCTGGACACAACTGCAAATCAAGCGGGGCACATAAGCAAATGTTTGGAATTCAGCACTCAGGAGACGGAGGCAGAAAGCTTTCAAAGTTGAGGACAGCCTGGGATACAAAATGAGACCCTGTAAACACATGTACACACACAGCACACACACACAGCACACACTCACTCCTGCAATGTAAGACAGTTACGACTGTGTATAAGCAGTTCAGACTATAAGAGTTACAAAAATTCAAAGGAGGAAAATCGTATCCTATTCCGCCGCAGCCAGAGAGTGCATCGAATTCCCTGGAACTGGAGTTACAGACGGTTGTGAGCCACCATGTGAGAACCAAACCTGGGGCCCCTGTGAGAGCAGCCGGTGCTCTTACCCACTGAGTCAAGCCCCAAGGCTGAGCTTCTTCTGAAATGTAATAAAGTTAAAATAGTTTGAACAAGCGTGAACTTCAGTCAGCAGATTCAAGATACAAAACCACAGACCTGGGAGGTAGACCATAGATAGTGGCGTGCAGGGCCAGGGCTTTGAACCTCATCTCTATGCACACAAAATGAAGTTTTTAAAAATATACAGTGTTGCCCGATGGTGGTTGCACACACCTTTAATCCCAGCACTCGGGAGGCAGAGGCAGGTGGGTCTCTATGAGTTCAAGGCCAGCCTAGTCTACAGAACGAGTTCTAGGACAGACTCCAAAGCTACACAGAGAAACCCTGTCTTGAAAAACCAAAACCAAAAAATTTCAGTGTTGCCTTGATTTGCTCAGTGGCTGTCATTGGTCATCAGTGTGTGTCCCTTTTTATTTAACCTAAATGCCCTCGGGCAGGTGGGGCTCACACTCTGGCAGGGTGTTGCTTCCCGCTAGCCTCAGGCCCAGTTTCTTGACTGGCTGAACCATTGGGAGTGTGGTGTGGAAGGATAGGGAACGCAACAAACAGAAGAGGCAAGACTTGTCCTGAGTCGAGAACCCAAGACGTAACACATGGAAATTGCTATAAAACTTGACAGCCGCAAGTGGCTGGTACAACCAACTCCTCGGAGTCCAACAGACAAGGGAGTCGAGCGAGCCGAGCGAACGGACTCACTCCAATTGAAGTGATATCCACTGATTATTTCTCTGATGTCGCAGTTACAGGCTGCCCATCCTGGGCTTCCTGCTGTAAAAGGCCCCGCCATCCTCCTCAGTGTACGCTGGGCCAGATTCCACAGCCACAACATTAATTTCCTCTCGGTTACATGCTGCCTTGTGTGGGATGATCAGTTACATTTCCTCACGATAAAGAAGAGGGAGCCATGAGGCATCCCCAGCTGTCAGGATGCGCAAACAAGGCTGTTGCATGCCTGGCCTTTGCCAGCGTCAAAGAGGGACCCACTTGCATGTGCTCTCTCAAGTCTGGCAAGGCCAGAGGGCCAAGGAAGGCTGGTGCTGATCCGGGTTTGCCTTCCTTCCATCAGAATCCCGATTTCATTCAGAGTGGCAACGCCTCCGTTGACACGCGACCCTGGTAGCTGCCAGGGCAGGTGTTATGGTGCCAGCCAGCGGCCAGCGAGTTCTGTCTGCTGTAGATTTCTAGAACGGATTCGCTGTTCAGGGAGTCCCCGTCCGTTATTTAGTCTCCTCCTCGTCTCACTCCACGACCGAAGAGTTGCACAGGAGACCAGCAGGAGATAAAAGGCGTCCTGATGAAGACCACACCAAAGAAGAAAGATAGTCGGGGTCGCCAGGGCCCAGGTTTTGACCCCCTCACGCCCCCCCCCAAAAAAAGCTCCTGTAACAATTTTGTAGCATGAAACTATTCTGTGAATAAATTTTCTCACTTATTTTGAAAGCCAATGTACTGATTTCGTTGTGGCATTCTCACTGTGTCAGGAGGCTTTGTTCTCTTTCGTCCCCCTCCCTGCTGCCCTAACCTAGCCCACCTGCTGTTCGCTGCTTTCCAGGTCCTCTCCTCCCCTCAAGTAGTCCTCTCGCCGTGTCACGTGATTTGCTTTATGCTTCCTTTATCCTCTTTCCCCCTTGAGAGCTCTTACTCACCTCTGATGTTCACCTTTCTACTTACACACACACACACACACTCACACGCACACACACTCACACGCACGCACGTATGCACGCAGTCATGCACACACACACACACACCAACAATCTCAGTTTGGTCCCTAAGCCAATTAAAGAGACAAGTAATTGTGAAAGCAAAGAAAGGAGATTTGAATGGCACGGCCACATGGAGAGGAGGTGCGACACCTCCCACCCCAGTTGACACCTCCCTCCTTTCCCAACTTTGTGGTTTTCTTGGCTTCCATCCATGGCCTTAGTTGAAGCAGCTGAACCTTATCCACCTAACAGAGCTCACTGGGGAATGTAGGCAGAGGCTGTTCATTCGGGTCCCGGCTGTCCAGAACTGAAATAATCACACAGAAACTATATAATTTGCAATGCTGTTTGGCCAACAGTTCAAGTGTATTTCTTTCTTTTTTCCTTTTTTAAATTGATATTTATTGAGCTCTACATTTTTCTCTGCTCCCCTCCCTGCCTCTCCCCTTCCCTCTGCAATCCTCCCCCAAGGTCCCCATGCTCCCAATTTACTCAGGAGATCTTATCTTTTTCTACTTTCTACTTCCCATGTAGATTAGATCTATGTAAGTCTCTCTTAAGGTCCGTATTGTTGTCTAAGTTCTCTGGGATTGTGGTTTGTAGGCTGGCTTTCTTTGCTTTATGTTTAAAAACCACCAATGAGTGAGTACATGTGATAGTTGTCTTTCTGTGTCTGGGTTGTCTCACTCAAAATAATGTTTTCTAGTTCCACCCATTTTCCTGCAAAATTCAAGCTGTTATTTTTTTCCCGCTGTGTAGTACTCCATTATGTAAATGTACCACTTTTTTATCCATTCTTCAATCGAGGACATTTAGGTTGTTTCCAGGTTCTGGCTATGACAAACAAAGCTGCTATGAACATAGTTGAGTACATGTCCTTGTGGCACGATTGAGCATCCTTTGGATATATACCTAAAAGTGGTATTATTGGGTCTTGAGGAAGGTTGTTTCCTAATTTTCTGAGAAATCACCACACTGACATCCAAAGGGGCTCCTCTTCTTCTTCTTCTTCTTCTTCTTCTTCTTCTTCTTCTTCTTCTTCTTCTTCTTCTTCTTCTTCTTCTTCTCCTTCTCCTTCTCCTCCTCCTCCTCCTCCTCCTCCTCCTCCTCCTCCTCCTCCTTCTTCTTCTTTCTTCTTCTTTTCTTCTTTTTCTTCTTCTTTTGTTTTGTTTTTTGAGACAGAGTTTCTCTGTAGTTTTGGAGCATGTTCTGGAACAAGCTCTTGAAGAACAGGCTGGCCTCAAACTCACAGAGATCCGCCTGCCTCTGTCTCCTGAGTGCTGGGATTAAAGGTGTGTGCCACCAGCACCTGGTGGCCTTTGTACATTTTTTAAAACATACTGTGACCCGTTTAGAGGTTTATTTCTGTCTGAATCTGTCTTTATTGCATATCTGTAATTATTTTCTGACCAGGAGCACTTTCTTTTTCTTTTTTAAATGCTAAGTGGGCATGACTAGGACCAACTCTGCAGTCCTGCTTATTGGCTCCACCCAGTCCAACACAGCGAAAGCATGTTCACTGCCTCTGAGAGCCAAGCACCCTGCCCTAGCTCCAGGGTCGCAGAAGGCCTATGTCACCACACAGACCCCATTTAAGTGCTCTGCCTCCTGAAAGAGCCAGAGTTCATGCTGGCAGCATGAACCAGGAAGCCGCTGTTTCTCATGCTGAGTCAGGAAGCCTTCTTAAAGGAGCCATGGCACACATCACCATCAAACAGAGCCCATCTGGGAAAAATGCCAGCTACCCAAAAGCCGTGCTTAACTCTATTCTTTTGTGTCTAGAATTTCTTTCCAAGCTTTCTCGGGTTTTACATAGATGTAGTCATCCCACGTTGGGTGCCAATCTGTAGGCAGAGGCTGTTTGTTCATTCCTGGCTTCCCACACCCAAAATAATCACAAAGAAACTATATTATTTGCAATGCTGCTTGGCCAATAGCTATATTACACTAATCCATCTGCATTAATCTGTGCATCACAGTAGGTCGTGGCCTACTGGCAAAGTTACAGCAGGCTTGGGCAGGGTCATCTTTCTCCTTTGGCAACTATATAGCTTCTCTCTGACTCCGCCTCCTATATATATATATATATATATATATATATATATATATATATATATATATATATCTTTTCCAGCCTGGATATATTCTGTTAAGCCATTGGCCGCAAGCAGCTTCTTTATTAACCAATGGCAATAAAATATATTTACAGAATACAGAGGGGCATCCCACATCAGGGGAAGGAGCCTGTCTCCTGGTCTTAGGGCTGAGACCTGCAGGACCCATAAGGACAGCCACCATCACTGTCACCATGAGGAAAGTGAGGAGGCAGAGCCCGGAAAGACTGAAGCTCCTAGACAGGGTTCGGCAAACTCGTTCTGGGAAGGGCCTCATGGGAACTTCTTCTTTTTAGGATTATCCAGCCAAGTAGTGTCCTCTGAGCCACCCACACCTGCCACTGGGTGGGGAAGGCAGCCATGGATAGTATCAAATGCGACAGAAGTAAATGACCAGCAGGGCTAGGTTCCAGGGGACTTTATATTGGCACTTGTCACGTATATTTTTTTTACATGCCATTAACTAGCATTCTTCTTTCTACTTTGTTTCCCAACCGTGTAATAAAGATAAAGGTGAATCCATTTTTAGCTCATGGGCTAAACAGAAACAGACAACAGACCAGACTTGCCCCCAGGGCAGAAGTGCCAACCCTTGATGTTAGAAAGCATCTCACACACACTTCAAGGCCCTAAAACAGACAGACAGACAGACAGACAGACAGACACACTTCATTGCCTGCCAGATGTCCGATGAACTGCAGAGCCTCAGGCTGCCTTGATGGGATCTAAGGCAAGTAGATGGGACTATGTGGCACCTCCAGAGGCCGGGAGCTCATGAGAGCATGGGGGGGCTGCCATCTTTCCTGGAAGTGTCCAACTGTGGGGTGATCTTGCGAATGCAGAGCCTTAGCAGGAAGAGGAATCATTTGTACTCCAGAAAACAAAACCAGGACCATTTTTAGGCCAAAGGATGGGCCCCCACAGTAGAGTGCCAGCCTCCAATACCCAGTCTCTAACTTGGATCCCTAGTGCCACAAATGAAACTATTTTATTTGGATATGTGGATATCAGACCCAGGACCTTAGGCATCAGCATTCTCAGTTTGAGAGCTTGAGAGATGGCTCAGTGATTAAGAGCACTTGTTGCTCTTACAAAGGACCTGGGTTCAGCTCTCAGCACGGCCTGATGGCTCACAACCATCTGTAACTCCAATTCCAGGGATCTGGCGACCTCTTCTGGCGTATGAGGGCACTGCATGCACACCGTATACAGTCATGCAGGCAAAGCACCCAAAGATATAAAATAATGAGATAAAAATAATTTTTTAAATATGTTGCTTTCACTCTTGGGCTGGGAAAGCTAGCTCAGAAGTGGAGTGCTTGCCTAGTACAAGGCCCTGAACTCAATCCTTGGCTGTATGCATTTTTTTAAAAGTCCTGCTCTTACCAGTAGAAGAAGAAAAATAAGTTTTTCCGTTGACAATTCAGTCTTGTAGAATGTCCATCCTGGGACCCTTAAGCTCTGATGAACAGCTGTCCACTTTGGAGGTCTGAGGCGAACCCAGCTTGCCTTAAGAGGCTAATTGGACCTGCTGGAGTCTCCTCTGCCTCCATCCTTCCAGGGCAGAAGGGGGCAGATGTGGAGGGGGTAGGGAGGGTGAAAGAGCAACTCTGTTTTCCCTTTCTCCAATGACAGACACGGTAGAGATGAACTCCCCAGATCCCTGTGTGACCCCAGACACCCAGCCGAAGAAGGCCCCTTTGAAGTCGTGTCTCCCTGCACGAGGAGGCTGTAGTCACATCTGAATGCCGCAAGAACTCCAGTAACCTGAGCTTCGATGGCCACAGGGAGATTTTTTTGTAGAGGAAAAAGGCATCCCAACATAACCAGGAATGTCCAGGAAAAGACAAACACAGCCCTGGGCTTTTCCCTATGCCCTGGTTGGGCAGACATGGAAAGGAAGCCACGGAGGCACAGAATGACTTCCGGTCACTCTACATCAAGTGGTCCAGTCTAGGCTCAGGACAGGGAGTCAGCCATCTTCTCTCTATGTTAGGCATAGTTGGCAAATTTGGTTGACACCATAAAAAAAGCATACTTCATTGCAGTTAACTCTCTGCCGAAACTTAGATTTTACTTTTAAAATATCTTATAACTGATTTTTAAAATTATTTTATTTTATATGTATGAGTACCTGCGTGTATGTACAAATGCCGTATAAGTGACTGTGCCTGTGGAGGCCAGAAGAGGATATTGGATCATCTCTAACTAGAGTTAAAGGCAGTTGTGAGCCATCATGTGGGTGCTGGGAACTGAACCCAGGTCCTCTGAAAGAGCAGTCAGGGCTCTTAACCACAGAGCCATTGCTCCAGCATCATAGCTGACTTTTATTTTTAAGATTTATTAATTTGTTGTGTATACAGTGTTCTACCTGCATGCCAGAAGAGGGCACCAGATCCCATTATAGATGGTTGCAAGCCACCGTGTGGTTGTTGGGAACTGAACTCAGGACCTCTGGAAGAGTAGCCAGTGCCACCAATCTCTGAACCTTCTCTCCAGCCCTGCATAGATGACATTTTTAAACAACATATTTTTCTGAGCTTGGTGTCACACCCCTATAAACTCAGCACTTGGGAGGCTGAGGCAAGAGGATTATACACTTAAGAGCAGTCTATCCGTGAGCCCATGAGCTCTGTCTTTTTCTCTGTGTGTCTCTCTCTGTCTCTCTCTCTCTACACACACACACACACACACACACACACACACGGAAGGGAGAGGAGCTATTCTTCCTGTGGCACTCAGTCAGGTTTGCATTTGGAGGGTACTCCTCGTGCCTCGTTTCCATCAGTTAAGACACCCCAGACAATGACTCAGCAGAGCTACGCAGACCACAATCCCCAGGCTGAGAGGCGTCTCTGGCTTTTGCTTCCCTCAGCCAAGCAGAGACAGAACCACGGGGCCAGGGGTTGCTCTCATTTCCACTGACCGGAACGAGATTAACATTTCCCCATAAGCTGGATTTCCTAGGGTACCGGGAATTACGAAGAAAGGAAGGACCGCAGCAGTTCGCGTTACCGTCACCTGGCCCCTGCCCCCAACCACCACACAAGTAGATGTTATCCGTGGGGTCCTCCAGTTCTATAAACTATGAACTGTGGGAAATTCAACCTCTTGCCTGGACTCATACTTCGGGAGTGAAGCGGAGCTTGGCTTCCAGCCTAACTCCCTCTGCCTTTGGGCCTGGCTGTAGCCACCATTCCCCAACGCCTGGCTTAAGTAACCTGCTCAGTGTTGGCCAAGCACTCTACAAGCACACAGTTCAGTCCCTCCGTCCTGGCCTCCTCGCATGAATTCCCCCCACTTCTCTTCTCGGAATTTTACTTTGCACTATAACTGCCCAAGTGCTGGGTCTGAGCTACGTTGTGCTGTTTGTCCTCATCTGCTTTGAGGTCTAACGTCTCAGCATGGTGGCAGGGTTGGGGGACAGAGCCTGGTCAGAGATGTTGAGGTCAGAGGTGCAGACCTAAAGAATTCAACTGGATCAGCTATTGTTCTAACTCAGTTTCCTGTTGCTGTGGAAGGGGAAAAGAAAAAAAAAAAAAAAAAAAAACAGAAACAAAAAACCAAGGTAACTTGGGGAGGAAAGGGTTGATTCCAGCTTACAACTCCAAGATCACAGTCCAACCTCGAGGAAAATCAGAAGGGGAACCCGGAGCAATAGCTCTAGATATAGCCCAGGTCCACCTGCCTAGGGCCCACTGGGCGGGGCCTTCCTATAGCATTCAGCCATCAAGAAAAAGCCCCAGGGATGTGCCACTGAACAATCTGCTGGGGTAACTCCTCAGTTGAGATTCTCTCTTCCCAGGTTTGTGATGAGGTGTCCTAAACTAACCTGCACAGCTACTGCCAAAGCTTTGCTGCCTCCCCTGCCCCCGCTGCCCCCCGCAGCCCAAGCAGCCAGGATTGCCCACCGTGGGATGGAATAGCAAAAGGTCTCACCTAAAGTCAATAATATCAACAAGATGTCGTTGAACTTCCCAACACGTATCTTGTTTTGTTTGGCTCACTGGCTGTTGCTCGGGGTTGGTATGAGGGTTTCTTTGCTTTTTTCCAGGCAGGGTCTCCCACGTGTAGCCCAGGCTAGCCTTGTTCTCACGTTCCCCTTGTCTCAGCTTTCCCGGGGCAGGGATTATAGGCGTGCATCGCCACATCCGACTTGAGCGTCTGTTCTTTGTAAATCATCCACACAGAGAAACAGACCAGACCCAGCCACAGCAGAGGCAATTTCTCACACTATCCCAGAGAATCAGAATGCAGGTGAAGGAGAGCTAGTAATCGGGCTAGGAGCGTAACTCCATGGTAGAGCTTTGTCTCGCATGGGGAAGGTCACGAGATCCACCCTCGCCACCTCAACAGGTGGGGGGATTCATTTAACAGAAGGCATGAGGCTGAAAGTTAAACTCACAGAAGCAAACCAGCTGCAACCCAGAACCTTGGCAGAATCGGATAGGGGCTCTCTCTCTCCATGGCACGGGGGCACAGACGTGCTGAGAATAAACTGTTAAGAACGTCTGTTTCCCAGGGTGGTGGTGATGCATGCCTTTAATCCCAGCACTAGGGAGACAGAGGTAAGTAGATCTCTGTGAGTTCAAGGCCAGCTTGGTCTACAGAGTGAATTCCAAGACAGTCGGGGTTACACACACACACACACACACACACACACACACACAGGTATGTTTCTTCTCATTCCTATGTGCCCCTGTGCCACTGTTCCTGCCTGGCCTTGGGAAGAAAATTTCAATTACAGAAGCAGTGTGTCCAAGAAAGCTGGGCACAGCTAAGAGCTGGACTGTCACACATTTAGGAAGCAGATGAGAGGTGTGCACTTGGAAATTTAGAACCCAAGTGGTATCCTGGCTCCCATGATGCTTAGTGGTAAAGCTTATTATATACCCCATGGTAAATGGCGGAGGATTCGCTCGGGAAGCTGATCAATACAGGAGCAGGCACAGAGAATCACTGTCACAAGTCCCTTAGGGCCACACTGAGAATCGCCCACAGGGAGGATTCATCCATCGCTTGAGTGTCAGTAACCATCGCTGGGAGTTTGAGGGAGCTTTCTTAGTGAAGACAAATTACGCTTGTCTATGGCGGGCAAGAGCAGAACAAACACTAGCAAAACCTCTAACTATTTACCTACCTTTCTCACAAAGCTCCTACAGGACGTGCTCCAACCAAACAAAGGTGTGTTTTGTTCCTATTTGGTTTGGTTCTCAGGTAGCCCAGGCTGGTCTTGAACTCACTGTTTAGCTAAGGATGTCCTTGAACTCCTGCTCTCCGAGCCTCCACTCCCTAAGGACTGGGAATGCAGCTGTGTGCACCACACCCAGGCTAAAACAAGCCAAGGAAGAAAACGCAAGCGCCAGGAAATGAGGCTCTCAGAAGAAGAGGACGGTTGAAAGCGCTAAGGGAGGGACTGCCGTGGACACGGGACAAGGAAGATGTCATCAGAGAGAAAGGCCATGGGGAGGCTCAGCATGTTCGTCATATTAGAAGAGTTCAGAGGTTAATTCTCACTAAAGACCAAAAAATGCCACAAGTCAAAAGATAAAGCAAACGAAACATGCTGGCTAGACACCCACACAAAGAGGTAGAGGCAGGAGGATTGCCATTAAGTGCAAAGCCAGGACACACATGTAGTGTGTGTGTGTGTGTGTGTGTGTCTGTGTCTGTGTGTCTGTGTGTGCATGTGTGTGTGTGCATGTGTGTGTGTGTTTGTGTGGTATGTGGTGTGTGTAAGAGAGAGTCTGTATGTGTGTGTGGTGTATATGTATGTATTATGGTATGTATGCGTGTGTGAGAGTGTGTGATGTATGTGTGTGATTATTAATGTCAGAACAGCAAAGATACCCGTGAGTGTAAATGCAGTCCCAGCTGGAGACAGAAAATTAGTGACGCAGTCAAAATGCAAATCTAAGCGGTGAACTTTACCGGATGTGCTAAGCCCTGCCTCACGATTCTGTTTTAGCATCTAAGAAGTCAGAATGCACTGTAGTATTAATTACTTGTCTCCCTGCTGTAGCGAAATGCTCAACAAAGGACAATTTGAGAGAAGAGGGCGCAGCTCGCGGTCTCCCTTTCCTTCAGGCCAGCACCCACTGTCCACAAGTGAGGTGTTTTTCCACGTCACACAGCCTACCCTAAACAACCCTTCCAGGGCATGCCCAGCCGCTGGTGCCCTAGGTTCTTCTAGGTCCTATCAAGTTAACAATATTAACTGTCAGAGTTTCGTTAGGGGCTCTTTTATTCTTTTGTAGTTCCTCATAAAATATTGTTGAAGGACTGGAGAGAGGATTCAGGTTAAGAACACTGGCCGTTCCCGCATGGGACCCAGGTTCCATTCCCAGCAACCACATGGCTGCGCCCAACCATCAGTAACTCTAGTTCCCTCGAATCCAACGCCCTCTTCTGGCCTCCACGGGTAGTACAGGCATATGAAGCACTTACATACACGTAGGCATACGCATAAAATGGTTTTTGTTAATTAGGTTAAATCTCATGATGGAGGGCAGGTAAGATAGGAAGAAATACAGAAATTGAGTAGTAAGCAGGCCTGAGAAGGGTGAAAAGCTTTTCCTTGATGGACTGTCCTAGCAACAAGTCAAGTAAGAATCTCTAAAATTAAGATAATAATGACACAGCTTTTAAAACGTATTGTTTCCGAGTGAGGGCTGCAAACAACAGAAGCGCAACTAAAATCAGAGACAGTGGTTCACTAAGGGCGTCTAGATGGAGGTACGAATGGGCCAGGAAGCCACAGCCTTGTGATTTTCATAAAGATTTAACATGTGAACTTTTAAGCTACCTCTGTGGGTTTGGAGTAAAATTTTTTAAAAAACATAAAAATAATGAAGTGAACTCTTCCATTCTCAGCCTTACCAGAACGGGAATTTTCAGGCTGTGGGAACCAAAAGGGGCTTCTCCACCAGGCTAGTCACCCTATAACCTCCAGGAAAATGCATGTCACCTCAACCTCCGTCTCCGCACCAGGGGAAGCCTAGCTTCTGACTCCGATGACATACAGCTATGCATTTGGGGGAAAGTGGAAACCGCAGCGTGCAGATGCTCTAGTGACTCAGCTCTGGAGAGAGAAAGGACGCTGGCGGCTGGTCCAGCAGGTGGGGAGCCTCCTCCGCAGACACCTGTCGGCGGTTCTGGGGTTCCAGAGGACGAGCCCAGCATTCCTCCACGCCGAGAGGCATCTGCTCTGTCCACCGAAGATGTACACCCGCGTCTGGGAACCGCGTGACAAAGGAGAAGGGTCCTCCGCGCAGGCAGGCACGGCGGAATGCTGAGCCCAGCTGCACCCAGTTTCTGCAAGAGTTCCCCGCTGTCCTTGGTTTCCCACGGCGGTTCCACGCGGGGGAACCGCTGTCCCAGGTTCCCACGGCCAACTCCACGCGGGGACCAGTGTGCCCCCGGGAGAACAGCCTTTTTACATCGCAGGGACTGGTGGGGGGTTCTCCACCGAGTCTGGCGTGAGCAACAGTACCCCACACCTCCCCAGCGCACCCGGAGGTCCAGCCTTCAGCTCAGCAGGGGAGCCTGGGGAAGCAGCTCCCGACGCTCAGCAGGAGATCTTGGACTGCGCAGGCCAACAGTTAAGTATTTTAAACACCGCTCTCTGCAACCAAAGCCGACTTCCTGCTTAAACCGTCCACCGCCCTCTGCCAGGCCCCTTTCCTCCCTAGCCCGCTGCCTGACAGTTTCTAACACTTCATAGAGCCTTCTACTCCGCTAGATTGTTATCCCTGAGAGATTAAGGGAAAAGACAGCAGCGGAGTAGTTAGGCCTCGGGTCGTGCTGAGACCCAAGTTAAAACATGCTAACCTGGCTTGCTGGAGGCCTCTGGGTCCCCAAAGTCCTTAGCCTTGGTGGTCAGAGGGCTTCCAACCTCAGCTTCCCACACCCAGCTGCCCTCAGAGTTCCCGGATACTTAACGTAAGGAGTCTCCAGCCCTGGGCCTAGTTCAGGCTGTTACTCTCACAGTAATGAGAAGACTGCTTCCCCAGGGTGGGCTGTTTAGCTGTTCTCTCACCCTTCAGAGGAGACAGTCCCTCTACCCACCCACCCTGTGAAGAGGTCCACGCTGTAAGAACCCAGAAGACCAGTAGAGAGCTTCATATTCGCAAGCCAAGGTCATCTCCTACTTAAGTGAGAAAAATGGTCCCTGGCTGTCTACTGGATTATGGTGTGTAACTAATTTAACCTACTCTGTCAAATGCCTGGGAGAGTATGGAATAGTCATGTGATTGCGAGAGAGTTCCTTGATCTCTCTGAGTTCAGAAAACTAGGCTGTGTTGGGCCAGCAGGCCACAAGTCAGGGAGGGCAGTGAGCTTGCAGCAAGACTAGAGTCTGCAGGCTGGGTCTGTAGTCTCTCACACACGGCTCACGCCACCGCCAAGCCCCCCCCCCCCCCCACACACACACACCTCAGCATCCCCTTCGGGTTAGCTTCACTCACTGCTTTAAATGCCCATTTGTCTCGAGGCTCCCAGTCATCCCTCCTCCCCACAGAGTCACCCAGGGCAGCTCCGCCCCGTGCCCCTCCTATCCCTCGCTGCTCTGTGCTGTTCTCTGATTTGGTTTGTGGATGACACCCTCAGTTTTGCTGAAGTACCACTTACTATCTGTGGTGGCAGCTGTTAGGGACAAATGTGGTCAGGGGAGAGCCGGAGAGGTGGTTAAGGCCCTTGACCGACTTAACAAACAACCCGAGTTTGATCCCTGGCAATCACAAAATGGGAAGAGAGAACTGACCCCTACCACATTGTCCTCTGACTTCCACATACGTGAAATTATACCTGGATGGGAGCACACACATGCAAATAAATAAATAAATGAATATATATATATATATCCAGACAAGGGAGAACCAATCAAGAAATCAAGAACCGGGGGCTGGAGAGATGGCTCAGTGGTTAAGAGCACTCTGCCTGCTCTTCCAAAGGTCCTGAGTTCAATTCCCAGCAACCACATGGTGACTTACAACCATCTGTAATGGGGTCTGGTGCCCTCTTCTGGCCTGCAGGCATACACACAGACAGAATATTGTATACATAATAAATAAATAAATAAATATTTAAAAAAAAAGAAAGAAATCAAGAACCAACGAGCTTGACTTGTCTCACTTCGACAAGAGGCACTTTAGGGTTGCAGGGTAAAAACTTTCAAGTTCATGCTACTACAGAAAAAAAATCTGTGTAAGAGGGAGAGCCATCACTGCATGGCGGCAGGGGCTGCTGAAGTCCCTGCTGAGGAACCTTGAGCCCAGGAGTTCTGGGCTACACTGGACAGCAGAGTTGGGAGTTGCAGGGGTGGGGGGAGAGAAAGAGGGGAAAATCAATGATATATATATATATATATATATATATATATATATGCATGCTCTGGGTTCTAGTCCCAACACCGTATTTCCAGGGACTAAGACATGACTCGGTGGTTAAGAGAGCTGGCTCCTCTTCCAGATGGACCCAGGTTCAGTTCCCAGCACCTACATGGCAGCTCACAACTGTCTGTATCTCTAGTGCCAAGATATCTGGTGCCCTCTTTTGGTCTCTACAGACACTGCATGCCCTGTACATATACATGCAGGCAAAACACCCATACACATTTTTTTTAAAAAAGTAAATAATTCTAAAGGAGTTTTAACTAAAATTAAATTTACAAAGTAGCACAAACAGCATGGTGACACTTGTCTGTGATCCCAGCTACTCTCGAGGGTTTGCTGATCCCACCTCAGAGAGAGAGAGAGAGAGAGAGAGAAAGAGACAGAGAAAGAGACAGAGACAGTGACAGAGACACAGAGACACACAGAGAGAGATCCAGACCCTATATTAGTATTTATGAAGTCTTCTTTTTCAAAGTTTTTAAAGTGATATATAGGTTAAAATTTTGAAATTAAAAAAACTTACGTGTATACACACCTACACAACACCCTTCCTCCCCTGGCCATCAGCCTAGCCAGAAACTCCATTCACACATACTTTCTAAATAAACACTGAACAATAGAGCTGTATGTTCGCTTCTCTGCTGGCATATAAATGAAATTATACTGCACATACTGCTTACTATTCTCTCTCTATCTCTATCTCTCTATCTCTCTATCTCTCTCCCTCCCTCCCTCCCTCCCTCCCTCTCTTCCCTCCCCCCCTCTCTCACACACACATCAGCATGAATTTGAGGTTTCTCCCCATCAGTACAGAAGAATGGTTGAGCTTTTAGAACAACCGCCTGGAATTCCATCCCATCATTCTGCTGGCTAAGCACTCAAATCATTTCCAGCCTTGACTGCAATGAAGGTCTTCGAGCATACCCTTTTTGATGTATACTGGTGTTTTGCCTGCTGTATCTTTATGCACTGTGTGTGTAGCATCCTTAGAGGCTGAGCACATGTCTTTAAGCCCACAGGGACTGTATCTAGAGAGTAAATTCTTAGCGGTAAAATTGCTGGCCAAAGGCTGTATACATTTTCAATTGTGATAGAGAGAGCCAAAGAGTAGATAGGTTTTATTTTTAGAGTAAGAAAGAATTTTTCTTTTCTTTGTTTTTTGTTTGTTTGTTTGTTTGTTTAAGACAGGGTTTCTCTGTGTAGCCCTAACTGTTCTGGAACTCACTCTGTAGACCAGGCTGGTCTCAAATTCTGAGATCCACCTGCCTCTGCCTCCTGAGTGCTGGGATTAAAGGTGTGCGTCAGCACTATCCGGCCAAGTAAGAAAGAATTTTAACTGAAACTACCCAAAATGTGGGCCAATTTATCAGGAATGCTTTTTGGGTGTATAGTCAAGTCAACTCTGATTTGCGTGCTCTCTCTCTCTCTCTCTCTCTCTCTCTATATATATATATATATATATATATATATATATAGTTTGTAAAGAACAAGTATGCAAAGACCTTCCTTCTACTCCCCCCATGCTAAAAGGCTGAAAGGTAAGAGGGCACCCTCAAGGGAAACGGTCAGGAAATAACCTATGTCAGAACTCCTGCAGCAGCTAACTGTGATAATTCTAATGCCATTAACTCCTTAATCTCACAGGGAATGGCACTATTAGGAGGTATGGCTTTGTTGGAGTGGGTATGGCCTCGTTGGGGGAAGTATGTCGCTGTGTGGGAGGGGTGAGGTTTCCTATGCTCAGGACACCACCCAGTGTCTCAGTTGACTTCCTGTTACCTGCAGCACTCTCAGCTCCAGCACCACAGCTGTCCCCGCACACCGCCATGCTCCCCACCTGGAGGGTAATGGTCCGAACCCTGGAAACTGTAAGGGAGTCACCTCAATTAAATAAGAGTTGCTGTGATCATCGCGTCTCTTTACAGCAATAAGAAACCCTAACTAAGACAGTGACCCAAGCCCATGGTGTTGGCATTCACCCCACCCCCACCCCATGAGATGGAGCCCTTGCAACCGCGACCCCTTTGAAAGGTCTCTCCTCCAAGCACTTAGGAGGGAAGTTTCCAACTGGGGCCCTGACAGGACACATTCAAATCACAGTGTTCTTCTAGCTCTCTCTTATTATTGTTCTCCTAAGTGACAAAGTATATGATATATATGTTGGGGGTTTGAGAAATGGCTCAGCAGTTGAGAGCACTTTCTGCTCTTCCCGAGGGCACGGGTTCAGGTCCCAGTACCCATAGCAAGGGGCTCACAGCTACATAGAACTTAAGGGATTTGCACTCTCTTCTGACCTCTGTGCACTCATGTGCACAACCCCCCACACGTGTACACACACATGCATGAACACGCACTTAAAACTAATACAAATAAACCTTTTGATATGTATTTTTGGTATACAATACGTTGTTTATAAATGTATATACTCTAGCTTTCTAAGAGCAGATAAAGCCCCAGGGACTCAAAACATATTTGTTACTCAGTGAGAAACAAGATGTTGGTGTGTTTATACCGGAAGAAGCATGAAGGATGCTGGATGATGTAACGCATCCCCACAGTGGCCTCTAAGTGGAGCATGGCCCGAACATAAGGGCTTTCCCATGGCACGCTGGGACCATGGAGGACCCACATAGGTGGTCAGAAAGGGTTGACGGGAGCCCCTCACGTCCTCTTGTCCCTCACACTGTCCACATCTGGAACTCCACATTTGGAAAATGTGCTGTTGGGCAGATGTGGCCACCCAGGGAGTGATGCATGTCACCACCGAAGCCATTAGGTCATCGGCTCTAGCATCCTGTGTGCTGTGGTCCTGGCTGCCACAAGCACCCAGACACTGATACCTCCCAGGGATAGAAAGTTGTCTCCCTTGCCAGTCACCTTACTTTGTTTCCTGGAAGACTCTAGCTTAGATAGAACAGGAAGAAAAACAGTTTCACTTCCGATTATTCATCTTTACTTTGTGTGTGAGCATTAACCTGCATGTGTGTATGTGTGCTGTGTGTGTGCCTGGTGTCTGTGGAGGCCAGAAGTGGGCATCGGATCCCCTGGAACTGGAGTTACAGGCGGTTGTGAGCTGCTGGGTAGGTGCTGCGAGCTGAACCTGGGTGTTCTGCAAGCGCAGCCAGTGCTCTTAAGCACTGAGCCCACGAAGGTGTAGCTCAGACTGGCCTTGAACTCACGACCTTCCTGAGTCTGCTTCTGCAGCTTATCCACCACAGCCTGTTTCACGTTAGAGCTCCTGGATGCAAGATTTTCCTCCTTCTACAAGCCAGGCCTTAACAATGTCTGGGGACAGCCATGCTCACTCAGTCCTTCTTCTGAACCTTAGTTCTTTCAGTCATTTCTCACGGGCCATGTCTTCCGAACAGTCACTGCGTTAACTCTTGCTTTGAACACCTTTCCCCTCAAACAGCGAAGAGTCCCCGAAACCACTGCCCAGAATCGAGTTGCACCCTGGGAAACGAAGGATGAACTAGGCCCCTGCTAGGAATATTTTGCCTTGGGATGTCAACACAGTTTTCCCTTCTGGGGAATCTACTGGAGAACAATCGCTTATTCCATTGATTCCTGATTCTCCCTGACAGGTTCTACTTGAAAGATGACAATCCTTAGAACACAGTTAGATCATCTGGTCCCTGTGCCCCTGGATTCTCAGGAGAATGGTATAACAGAACCCATTGAAGAGGAAAGGTTCTGTTGCCCTGTGCGGGGCAGAGGGTCATCTCCTCTTCTTGGCTCTAACAACTATTCCATCCCTTTCTAGAAAATTCCCTTCTCATTAAGTTATGGCCCATTTCAGTTGCATACAAGGAGAAAACTCACCGTAGGCCGGAGACTGCATGTGACCCCTCATGTCCCCAATTCCAACCGTGCCAAGCCTATGGGGAGCCCAGGTCTCTCCTCTTCATTCTTGTTTCCTGCCGTCGGCTAATCTGGCTAACTTGTCACCGAGGTTTCCATCAAGTTCCGCACTAACTGTTAGAGGAGCTGGAGAGATGGCTAGGGGGTTAAGAGGATCTGAGTTCGGTTCCCAGCAGGCACACTGAGTGGCTTGTAACGGTCTGTCACTCCAGCCCCAGAAGATCTGACACCCTCCTCTGGCCTCTGAGGGCACACATACATGGGGAGACATGTAAGTTGATAAGGAAATTAATCTTTAAGGAAAGTAAGAACAAAACACTATCATGGTAGGCAGCCAGGCATGGTGGCATGTTCCTGGAATCCTAGTACCTAGGAGGCTGAGGCAGGGTGCCTACAACCTGGGTTACGTAGCTGGTCTCAAAACAAACTGGTAAGTGGCTAGTCACAACTGCTACAGACTAACCAGACTGGGTGCCAGCTGTCAAGGCAAGGAGTCCCCATTAGGTTACCTAATCTGCTAGTAAATGACAGAGTCAAAATGAAGTCCAACTCTATCAGCCCGACGCCGAGAGATAGAAAATAGAGTTGATGCCCTCAGAAGTTCCAGTCCAGATGACGCTCGGGGCGGGCTGCATCTTCAGATGCACCTAAAAGCCTGGGAGAAAGAGGGAAGAGATAATACGTGGGCATCAGAGGCAACGGCAAGCTTCCTCAGACTCCTGTGTTCACAGAGAGGTACAAACAAAAACCTAGGACCAATGAGTGTTGAGGTCGGGAAAGGAGGGGGGTGGAAGGCTGCAGCGGAGGCAGGCTTCATTCAGCATCTCAGGATTGGGGTCGTGCCTGCACCGGCGAGGCCTTCCAGCGTGTCTCACTTCTGAGGTCACGGGACAGACAGACAACTCTATTTTCCCAGGTGCCTCCTTAAGAGGTCCTGCTCTAGGAACCCCTGCTTCAGTGGGGACAGCTCCTAGGGAAAGGGGACTTAGAAGAAATCTGGCTCACCCGGGGTATGGGGGGGGGGGTGCAGGGACGCCAGGCATTGTGGGATAATGGAACTAAACGGAGACAATTTTAGACTCTGCTTTCAGAGGGTTTTTTTCTCACCCTGATTGGCTAGTGTAAAACCCTCATTTACAACCTTAACAGAGCCCCGACTAATTTCTGTCGTTGAAACAGCTTTTTATAGCCACAGCATCAAGATGTAGAATACATTTCCTCTTCTCTCCCAACAGATCACATTTCTTGGCAGAAATATATAGCAGAAAAGTACCAAAATTTTTTATAATGAGAACAAACTCAAAATTCCGCCCCTCAGCCTTCTCCTGTAGATTATTTCTTCCTGGTAGCTCGCCCCCTGCTTTTAACTTTCTCCTAGTGACTCACACGTTAAATTTTGATTTCAGCAGCCTTCAGTCATATTACAGGATCCTGTTGCCACAGGACAGGGCCGGTGACTTTAAAGGTTTCTAAACTGAACGGACTGTACACATGCGTTCACTCTGGAGTTTGGCCCCGTTCAGACACTGTCACTTCCCACTCGAATTCCAGGGACAAGCCTAAGAATGGCCTTCCTGCTCTTCCAGCTTGGTTTAATTTATCTTCTCTCTAAGATTTCCCTTTTGGAAACTGTGTGTGTGTGTGTGTGTGTGTGTGTGTGTGTACTATTCAAAGAAAAATGTGGTTTTTAATTACCTTTAGGGCTAAAAAAAAATCAGGTTCAAGTCTAAAGTACCATAAGATGCCACACGCCAGCCACACGAGGGGTCTTTGCTCAACAGCCAGGGGGCTCCTGCCGCTGCCAGCTGAGCCACCATGCCTTTGCTTTCTGCCCTGAAACCGCCTTCCCAGCTCGGGCTCCGCGCAGTGACTAACTCCATCAAGAATATGACCCAGTTTGCTTGGCAGGATGTGATTTTTTTTTTAACTCACTGCTCTCTCTGGTCACGATTCTCTCCCAGGCATTTAGCGACTCCCTCTTGGCATCCGTCTGGTGCCGAGCCGGATTGATAACTCTCTCCCCAGCTGTTCCCTTCCAGCCAGCCCTCCTCTTTCTGGTAAATCCTTATCCCATTTGCTTTTCTGCAGCAGGCTGCTATCTCTAGGGTCTCCTTAAAATAGATAAACACTGCTCTCCAAGGGAAGTCTCGAGGCAAAACCCACAGCACATACTAGCCCAATAATCTGCTCCAGAAGGCGGCTGGATAAAAAGAGTCGGCAATGGGAGCCACCCACTGGTACAGGCTTTTATCATTTACCAAGCACTTTTGACCCACATGGTCTTATTTAATATTCACAATAAGCCATAATGCAGGTATAAGGGCTATTTCCACCTTATAAAAAAAGCCCCTAAAGAAGTCAAGAATTCTGGGCAGGAAGTCGGGCCAGGATTGGAGCCTGTTCTTTTGAAAACTGCTATGTAAATTCTATTTGCTCAGCCACACAGGGCCAGGAATGCAGCTTCAGGGCAGGGCTTTTCTAGCACACACAAGACCCTAGATTCAATCCCCAGCACCTTGAGGGGGAAAAAATAGACATAAGAATCTTTGGTGCTCATTTTGACGGATTCTGCAACGGGCGTCCCCGATCCGAATGCATGGGACCAGAACTGTTTTGAGTTTAGGAATCTCCCAAATTTGGGAATATTTCCGTGCACATAATGATCTCATCTCAGGGATGGCACCCAAGTCCAAGCACAGCATCTGTTTGTGTTTCCTATACATAGTCTGAAATTATCTTGCGCAGTATGTTTAGCGTGCCAGAGTGTTGGCCGTGCTCCGTTCCCGTGTCATCGGGCAGAGGACGTTCCACTTGTAGCACACTCACACACTCAAAGAGCTCCAAATTTCAGAGTTGGCCCTTTTTCTCGTGCACCACACTGTGTCTCTGAAATTAGCAAAATGGGTCCCACCTGCCAGATCTAGAGATTACGGGCTTTGGGAAGCCAGGCCAGAGCCTTTCGCATGGAAGGGCAGTTCAGTTGGTTGAGTGAACCTCAAGGTTTGCAGATTATGGAGAATAGGTCCAAAAAGAGAACTTTCTTATCAAATGAAACCCAGCACTCAGCACCCACACAAGCATGTCTCTGTGCAGGCGAGTTTCAGAAGGAAACAGTTATAAAGTTGAGAAAGAAGAGCTAGAATTAAAATAAAGGGCTGCTTTAAAATAAAAAAAAGTCACTGTTAGGGGAGCTGGAGGGATGGCTCAGCAATTAAGGGTGGGTACTGTTATTGCAGTGAACCAGGGTTCAGTTCCAAGCACCCCCACTGTGGCTCGCAACCATCTGTAATTCTAGTTCTAGAGAATCTGATTCCCCCTTCTGGCCTCTCTGGGCACCGCAGTCCTGTGGTGCACATATACACTTGGAGGCAAACTGCACATACATGTAATAAAAATATTAAAAATCATTGTTAGAATTTAAATCGAGACTGTCCTCTACGGGTTCATGTTTTTAACATTTGATCTCATTCATTTCATGACCTTTATAAAAGGGGGCCTGGCTGTGCATGCCAAGAGACAGGTCTTTGAAAGTTGTAGTTGATCCAGGCAGTGGTGGCACATGCCTTTAATCCCAGCACTCAGGAAGCAGACTCAGGCAGATCTCTGTGAGTTCGAGGCCAGCCTGGTCTACAGAGCAAGTTCCGGGACAACCAGGACTGTTATACAGAGAAAACCAAATGGTCTAGGAAAACCAAAATGAAGAAGAGGAGGAGGAGGAGAGAAGAAGACGAGGAAGAAGAAGGAGAATGAGAAGGAGAAGAAAAGTTGCAGTTGGCTCCAGTCTTCCAGCCTGCATTCTCTACTTCCTGCTTGCCACTGTGTGAACAAGCAGCCACCATGCACTCCCATCACCAGGAACAGAACTGTTCCGTGTTCCTTCCCCCAACATAACAGACCAAAATTGCTCTGACACCCCCGAGCCAAACTAAACCTTCCCACCCCAACCCCAAGCTTTCTGTCAGCAGTTCTGATCACAAGTAACAAATGCAGTCACCACGCTGCGCCTCAGTCTTCTGGGACGGTCACCTGACCTTCAACTCTCAACACAATGGTCTGAGGCCACTAGTTTGAAGGGGGGGAGCTCTGAATTTTCATATCAGAAAATTCACATCGTGGACCCGTCAGGCCCATGAGGTTTATGATTTATAGAAGCTTCGCAACTAGAGTCCTCCACCTAGGGGTAAAAAATGAAAGAAAATAAATGGTAAAGGCCCATCGTGTCACTTTCCCGGGTGCGTAGGTCACTCTCCCCCATGAAGATCAGCCCTTCTAGAAACTTCCATCAGGGAAAGGCCATTTAAGACCATCTTATCTGACTGGGAGGAGGTGGTTCACACCTCTAACCCCAGCACTCCGGAGGCAGAGGCAAGTGGATCTCTGAACTGGAGGTTAGCCTGGTCTCTAGAGCAAGTTCCAGGACAGCCTTCTACACAGAGAAACCCTGTTTCAAAAAGCAAAACAAAAGACAACCTTATCTGTGGATCTATCTACTCCGCTGTTACCTGAACTCTGTGTTGTGTCTCGCAAAATAGAGCTGCTTCCTCTTGGATCTTGTTTGCACCCAGTGGCACCTGGTGAATATTTAACAGCTTTTCCCAGGAGGGGAAAGCCTAGAGAGCAGCTTTTACAGAGTTCGAGATGTCTTGGAAGAGCAAGTTTGAGAGTCCGCCTATGTGACTGTTTCCAGCGCCCTCCCCATTTGAATGGCTTCGATTTATCTAGCACCCACTGACCTGCAGAGAGTTCAGGAGGCTGGAGGGAGGGTGATTTGTGGGCAGCCCTGTCCCCTCCGCTCACTCGCTCTCCCAGACCCTCTCCAGAAGAAAGACCGTGGCTCGGTCAGCGGTTTGCAAGGGTTCCAATCAAAGCTTCTACACCCCTTTGAAGTGCCTTCACAGAAGCCAGAGTCTTGGGGGGCAGAGTCCACAGGGGCAGCTCAGCCTTTCTTGTCTGGTCTCCATGAATAACTGGCCTGGGAATGTGTCTAGAATCTCCCTGAGCGTCAGCATACTTTTGAGGTTTGTTTGATTTCTCTTTTAGTAGACGAATTGCAGAAAACACAAGAGGAAGAAAAAAAAAAAACACATTTCCTTTTCCCAGCTCAGCATCCGCGACCAGGAAGAAGCCAGAAGGAGCTGGGAGCAAGTTCTCATTCATAGACACCCTGTGGAGTGGCTGCCACCCAGCAATCCACGTCCTTAGCAACAGAGCCAGGAGGGCTGGAGGAAGGGTTCAGGGTGTGTAGTAACAGGATTGCATGGCTTTCTAATGAACATGGCTGCGCTGGCTCAGCCCCGTAGCTGGCTCCTGCACACGTTGCTCTTTCCCTCCCTTTAGCACACACTCGCTGTTTCCTCACCCTTTCTTCCTTCCCTCCCTCCCTTTCTCCCTCCCTCCCTTCCTCCTTTTCTTCCTTCCTTCCTTCCTTCCTTCCTTCCTTCCTTCCTTCCTTCCTTCCAGAACTTGACCAGAATCCCCCCCCCACCCATCTCCTCTCCATTGTCGGTTGCAACTCCCACCCCCTCACCTGCTCAACGGCATACTATATTGCGACTCATTTTCTGCTCTACCTATTTCTTATGTGAAACCTTGGCTTTACATCTTTAAGCCTTCTAGTGACTTACACATTCCCTCAGTTATCCGAGCTCCCTGCCCCCTTTGTCCTGTACGGTCTCTCCCACGTCATTCCTTTTACAGAGGTGTTTAAAGAGTCTGAGCCTTGGATCATTTTGTAGTCTAGATTGATCCAGACATGTGGATAACTTCCCACATACCTTCCTGAAACCTTGGATCTCAGATTTATCCATGAAATAGACATTATCATTTCTTCCACTTTACATAGGTTGTCACTGAGGATCAGAGGGGTCAAGTGTGTCTCCAGGGTCACACAGCTAGGAGATGGTAAGTGACCTATGAACTGACCCTAGAAGGATGGCTTTTGGATGTGTGAGTTGAGAGGACAGAAGGAGCCAGGGACCAAATGCCCCGAGCTACATGTACACCTCAGGCGCCAGGTCCGGAGGATTTTAATCGACCTGCAAATGCCCTGCCCATCACAGTGCTTGTGTTCTCACGGGGACTTTTCTGTCTCCATACAGAAAATACTTACTCTTCTGTTAAAAATACGGGTTGTCAAGCCGGGTGGTGGTGGCGCACACCTTTAATCCCAGTACTCGGGAGCAGAGGCAGGCAGATTTCTGAGAGCTCAAGGCCAGCCTGGTCTACAGAGAGAATGCCAGAACAGATTCCAAAAATACAGAGAAACCCTGTCTCGGAAAAAAAAAATACTGGTTGTGATCAATTCAGTGAGAACTGTAGAGGTAGCACAGAGCCAGTAGGCTGCACACCACCAGTCTACAGTAGACTCTACCCTGTGGGTTGCACAAACATGTTCTCTGGTGTTTAGGACCAGGCCACCTAAGGACACACTTCTCTCTCACAGCCCATCCTAAAGGACACTCGGCTGATATGAGCATAGCCACTTCCTCACAGTTAAAAGTGTAAAGCAACGCAATCCTCAAGACGCTAGTTCTCAAATTCTGTCCCTACCTTTCTGCCATAGGATTTTACACGCTGGACTTGGGTGGTGGCGGTTACGGAGGCCAAATGGAATGGTGGTGGCTGCTGCCCCCCATTCTGATCTGATCTCTCTGCTGCTGTGATGAACACCACAACCAAAAGCAACTCGGGGAGGAAAGGGTTTATTTCTGTGTACAGCTCATCGTCCATCACTAAGGGAAACCAAGGCAGGAGCTGATGCAGAGGCCATGGAAGAAGCCTGCTTCCCAGCTTGCTCCCGTTGGCTTACTCAGTCTGTTTCCGTATACTGCTCAGGACCACCTGCCTGGGGTGACACTGTCCACAGTGGGCTGGGCCCTCGCACATCAATCATTAATCAAGAAAATGCCCCCCCCCAAGACTTGCCTATGGGACAGTTTGTTGGAAGCATTTCCTCAGTGAATGTGCCCTCTTCCCGGTGGGTCTAGTTTGTGCCTAACTAGCACACGGGCTCAGGGTGGTGATCCGCTCTCTGGGTGGAGATGTCACGTTACTGCTTGAAAATGGTCCCAACTTCAGAACATCCCATTGAAAATATCCTTAGCCTTTTGGCACTTGTGCCTGCTGTCTGCGAGCGAACACGGATAGGCTAAGACACTCGTGAGGGCGGCTCACGAAGATTAGCAGAAACACAGAGAGAATCCATGTGGCTTGGTGTGACAGCTCAATTTTTCTTTCACGGACAGTTGGCGGTGATTTTAAATTGTATCCACATATTCTGGAGTCTACTTTCTCCTCATAAAATTGCTCTTAGATCATGTAAAAGAAAATAAATGCTCCAATATTTCATCCTCCCAAGGGCCCCACAGCTTTGAGTGCTGTCCCACGTCCTCTGCTATACCACGGGACTGAGGGTGACTACAGACTTGTTTAACCTCAGTAAAGGATAAAGGGGATGAAAATGTAGAGATGCCATAAGGGACAGGCAGTGGCATCAGAATGGCGGAAGGCACTTTGAACTCCTGATGAAAATAGTACACATTAAAGGAGGGCCCCAGGCCTTGTCTCCCCCAGCAGGAGTTCCTCACCAAATGAGAAATGGAAGGCTCATTTTAGCTTTTCCAAATCAACCTCCCCCACCCCCACTTCTGGCTCCCAGAAAAAACTCCCAGGCTTGGGCCAAGCCTGTGCTCATGACCATCCCAGAGACCCTGGGAGGAAGCTGGCCTGCACACTGGAGAAGCCTTGACAGAAGGAAGGATTGCCTGGGCCCTGATGAACAAGGTCTTCATGACTCTGACCAGGGTTTGCAGAGGAAGCTGTGACTGACAGAAGTCTGTGCCTCCCGCTCTTTCCAAGTCCACCCTTCTCCGGGGCTCTGTAACACAACTGCATTGGAACGCCGTCCCAGGCCTTGAGGAAGGAGGCTGCAATCTGACAAGCCACCTCTTCTCACTAGAATCAGCTACTGGAAGGTGCTTGAGCCAAAACCAGGCGAAATTTCGCCACAGTACCACAGACCACCAGGCTGCCTCCCCACCACTCACCCTGCAGTAGAGCCTCCCCTCCCCCAATGCTGACATAGTGCCCAGGGTCTTCTGGACCCTCTACCTAAATACCTCTAACTTTGCTGTCTCCTGCATCAATCATCCTAGCTCCCCCTCCATCCATCCATCCATCCATCCATCCATCCATCCATCCATCCATTCATTCATTAGTTTTATTAAGACAGGGCCTCAGTCTGTAGTCCAGGTAGCCTGCTGCTCACTATCAATCAGGATGACCTTGAACTCACAACATTCCTCTTGCCTTGACCCCCCAAGTGCTGGATTGCAAGCATGAGTTGCTACATCTAGCTCTTACTGTTTTTTATTTGATTTTTCAGCTTACAGTGCTAGTACCTGCTGGTGGAATACAGTGTGATGTATTACTAAGTATGGAGGTTATGTAAATGATTGGGTTGGGCTAATTAGCATACCCATCATCTCAGTCATTCACCACCTTGTGCTGCAAATCCTTAGCACAGTCTCGGCTACGGAGAAATATAAACTCTGGCTATCCATCATACTGTGCTACAGGACACTGGGATCCATTCCTCCCATCCGCCTTTACCCTCCGCCCCATAATTTTGAACCCAGTGAGTCACATCAGCATCTGCCTGTCCACTCAAGCTAGGAACCTGTGGCCTGTCTGCCTTCTCAGTTCTTTTTCTCAGCCCTCTCAGTGTAGCCAATCAAGCATCGTGCCCCGCCTGCTTTATTTATCCGATGTGATCATTGACATGTGTCTCTCAAAGTGCGTGTGTTGAAAACTTCATCCCTGGGGCAGCAGTGGCCGAGAGACGGGGCTCTAACGAGAGGCGGGTAGGTCCCTTGGACCCTGCCTGCCTCAGCCTAGATAGCTGTTGGGGGTTAATTAGCCCAAGAATGGTCCTGCTTCCTCTCCCATGCTTCCTTGTCTGTCTTCCACCACGGGCTGATGCAGCAGGAGGGCCTCCATCCTCAGCCTATTTAGCGTCTGGAAGAGTGGAGAATAAAGTTTTTCATAACCTGCCCAGTTTCAGGTGTTCTGTTACAACAACAGAGGTACAGAGACATGACAACAGAGGTACAGAGACATGTACGTGACTTCCCACGATGTCAGCCCAGCTGGAACCTTCAGCCTCTCTCTTCTGGACTCGCTGTAAGACAGAGACATCACAGGAAACCATCATTGCTGAGTGGCCAGCGCAGGTCAGGCACAGTGCAGACCAAGCTCCCGTAGATGGCCGAGCCTGGCCTGGCCTCCCGACCCCTCCCTCTGCCTCACCTGGCCTGAGATCTTATGCCCCATCATCTCTCCGCCTCTGGTCGTCCTGCCACCTGTCTGCCTATGATTCCCCTTCCTACTGTCCTGAATGCTGATGCCCCCAGTCTTCTGTGATCCCATCTTTCCTCTCCCAGTCTCTACCTGTCTTCAGTGACTACCTCTGAACTGCTCTTTTGTTTATTGGGTGTTTTTTTGTTGTTTCATTTGGCATAGGCCTCAGAGTACCTAGAGATGGTGGAAGCGTGCAGGAGGTACATGTACACTCTGTGCAAACACTACATAGACTTACGGAAAAGGTACGGACGCGTCTAGATTCTGACATCCATGGGGACCTGCACTGAATCCCCAGTGGAAGCCACAGAGCACAGACACAACTGTCCTGTCAGGCCTGTAAGGGTCACCTTTGACTCTGGGCAGCTAACCCAGCTGATGCCAGGCTTCCGGTCTGGGCAACATATGTTTTATGCTCTGACATGCATGGAGTACTTCCTGCCCACATGCCACCTCCAGACTGAATCTCAGGAGGCAATCGCTCTCGTTATGACAAGAGTGTTGTCCCAGATGTGTCACTGAGCAGATGTATGAATTGGGGCAAATTTCCTTTCTGGGATTCCGTTCTCCTCTGTCATATGGAGTGATCATAGTGCCGGGTTTACAGGATGGCTTTAGGGCATCAGTGGGTAAAGAAAAAGTACTGGGCTGGAGGTGGTGGCATGCATGCACGTGTGTACACGAGTGCGCGCGCACACACACACACACACATACACAGGAAGCAGAGGCAGAAGGATCTCTGTGAGTTCGAGAGTTCGAGGCCAACCTGGTCTACAGGGCGAGTTCCAGGACAGCCAAGGCTTCTCAGAGAAAGTCTGTCTCGAAAAACCAAAAACAAAAAACAAAACAAAAAGAAGAAAGAAGGAAGGAAGGAAGGAAGGAAGGAAGGAAGGAAGGAAGGAAGGAAGGAAGGAAGGAAGAAAGAAAAGGGAAAAAAGAAAAGAGAGAAAGAACGTGCTGGGAGGGGGCAAGATGGCACCAGGGAAAGCCAGCAATATTTCTGTGTGCAGGCTGTCCGCTCTTTACAACCCCAGACAAGGAACTGCTTTATGACAGGAAATAGAAGCTGACAAACCGAGCCAGCCAGCTCTGAATGCTTCCATCTTACAAATCCTCCACCCCAAGGGCAGTGCTCAACCCATATCCCCTCCCCCACAAGCCGGGCCACGGTTCCCAAGGAACAGATGCTAGCGGAGCTCAGGAAATCCTCTTGTCGTAAGCCCCAGCCTTCCTGCACGGCCACCCTCGTAAGCCCCAGGCTTCCTGCACGGCCACCCTAGTAGCGTCCTCCAAGGCACTCACAGGCTGTGATCTGCGAGACACTCTGGATCCTTGCAGCGCCATTGCCTGCTCCTTGGTAGGAAATGTGTTTGAACTAACTCAAAGATAAGAAGTGTCTCACACTTAAAAATAGCTCCTTTTATAAAAATAAAAATAAACAAGCATCAAGTCCCACCCGTTAAGACCTGGCCTAGCTACTCTGTTAAGGAGAACCAGCAGAGAGGCCTGGGGGTTCCAGGTTTCCATTCTGTAGCGCAAGCATGCACCTCTCTTGCCCTGGGGAAATCAAAGGTGTTCTTGCAGAGAGGGTGGCTGCAGATGGGCAATGGCGCCATGGGCTAAAAAAGGTTGTGTGGCAGGAAGCATGTCGGTATGTGACAGTTCCCTGGGCCATGTGTTGTGACCGCCAGGCTACGCTTCTACAGTTACAGCCCAGAAACCATGAGAAACACCAGCTGCAATCCTTGAGGACTCCTCAAGAGGTAATCAGTGCTCAGGAAAAAACCGGCAGGAAAAATGTCCTTCTTTTAGGTTCCACGGTGGCAAACGGCAGGCTTAAAACTAAGCAGGAATGTCGCAGGCCGCTGCTCAGCAGGGCTGCGGGACCTTATGGCTATAAAAGGTTATCAATTCACAGGGCTCATCAAGCATAGCCAGTTGGTTTACAGATCACGAGTCAACTTTCGGTTGCCGTTGAACTTCCTTTAAGCCTCTTGTTTTGCACCGAGCAAGCAAACAACGTCTAATCCCTCAGCTGTGTAGTTCCAAGTACACCGCAAAGTGCCCAGACACGCCTTGGCCTCTGCTCTGTGTGGTTGCAGGTTAACCAGGCCTTCGGTTGGGAGCCTCTGCAACCGTTCCTGCCCTTGATGCACGCCACGCTGTGGACCGGCAGGCTCCCGGCTGACTTCTGTTTGGGCATAGCTACTTGACGATCTCGTCTTGGAAGCCACACCACACAGACAGGCTAGCCATAGGGACCATTACTTTTAAAGCAGAGTGCATGCTTTTGTGTTTAGAGAGACTTCATGACACACTTGAGAATCTGGTATCAAAGTCTTTGCTTTTAGGAAGAGAGCAGTACAGGAAGGTATACTGGAAGGAAAGAACGTCGCAGCAGGCCGTGCATTTGCAACACAAACATGACACCTGCCAACTGGGGTTTCTTTGAAATGTCAGTCTCAGGCTCTCAAGGCTAAGCAGACCTGCGCTGCAGCTCACTAAAGTAAAGGACATCCAAGTCACCAGCCTCAGTTTCAGCCAGAGCCCCCTTCTTCCAATCCACTGATTTTCTAAAATGCGTGGCTATAGATTTTTAGTGCACTCAGGTTCTTTGTGATTAATTTCTACCACAATTTTTTTGTTTTTGATTTTTTGAGACCAGGTTTCTCTGTAGTTTTTGAGCCTGTCCAAGCCTGTCCTGGAACTAGCTCTTGTAAACCTGGCTGGCCTCGAACTCACAGAGATCCATCTGCCTCTGCCTCCCAAGTGCTGGGATTAAAGGCGTGCGCCACCACTGCCTGGCATCAATTTTTAATATGTATCCTATTTTGAGACAATGTGTAACTCAGGTTAACCTGTGTGTGCTAGGATTACAGGAATGAATGCCCTCTCCTGCCCCCCCCCCCCCGTTTCACTGGGTCGCCATGGTTGACCCTGACATCTCCAGGACTGGGACTAAAGCCTGTGACATTACAGGTGGCAGAAATATTCTCTTTCAAACTTAGAAAATAGCTTCCTTTCAAGTTCACTCAAATGGGAGAAAAGTTCAGCTGATGTTTTTATTTTCTATTTTGTTTCTGTAAATGCAGTAGCCATGGGGGTGTCATACAGAGTGATAAAGGGGCAATGCCTTCTCAGAACCCCTTGATTTTTTTCACATTCTTTTTGCCGGGGAGGGAAGTTGTGGTGCAGTGGGGGGGGGGGTCAAAGGACAACTTTCGGGAGTCCCTTCTCTCTCCTATGTGGGTTCCAGGAATTGAACTGAGTTCGGTAGGCAAATACCTTGAACCCATCTTACTGACCCTCAGGGCACATTTAACTTTGAAAATTGTTTTAAAGTATGTCCATGTGCGTCAGTCCGTATGTTAGCTTCTGCTCATGAGTACAGACTCCCCCCCCCCCCCCCCAGAGGTGGCATTACCAGCAACTGTGAGCTGCCTAGCTTGGAAGTGACCTCAGGTCCTCTGCAAGAGCACCGAGTGCACTCACCCGCTGAGCCGTCTTTCCAGTCCCAGCCCACCTTCATAACACATGTCCCTTCCGGTTTCCCACAAAAGACGATGTTACGTATTTCAGAAGCCAGAGGGTTGTGCTTGGCCTTGTGGCCAGATGTTCTGAATACTTTTCTGGGGACAGAAGGAACAGTAGGGCCCTTGCGCAGGCCCTCACATTCACGTCCTTCCAATCTCCAGCAGGCCGGCATGATTTGAAACTAAATAAGTGAGCTCAAATGTTATTAAATTTTTTAATTAAATATAAAGAGAAATGAAGACTTCTGCTCTCATCCTGCTCTTAGCCACAGCTCCTGCTGGCTGTAGGAAAGAATTTTAATTGAAAAAAGATAAGATAGGATAATTAAATAACTCTAGAGGCAGAGGTGACCCAGCAGAAGTCACTAAGAATAACCCATAATTGTGTCACTATATGCTCAGCGCAAGTATGGCTGGAAACACGACCATCCACCTGCCTAAGCCAGAAACCCAGAAGTTAGCACGTCCCGGCCTCTCGAGCCACCCAGGAAGCCCCACCTCCTGCTCAACACACCTCTCACCGGTCCTGGGGTTCACTCATAACTTTTGTTCACCTCCCACCTTTGAAGACTTTTGTAGCGCTTCAGATGCCCCTCTTCCGACTCTTTGCCTGTGGGTATAGCCTGAGACCTTGAACATGAACTTGTCGGGTGATTCTGTGTTTGCCCCCTGTAGTGTGAAGCGGCAGGGCTGTGTCCCGCCACCCGGCTAGCTTTGCCCAAAATAATTACACGGAAACTGTATTCTTTTAAAACACTGCCTGGCCCATAGTTTCAGCCTCTTATTGGCTAATACTCATATCTTGCTTTAACCCATATTTAGTAATTTATATAGCACCACCAGGGGTGCCTTACCAGGAGAGATCTTAACCTGCGTCCATCTCGGAGAGGAGAAGCATGGAGACTCACTATGGCGACTGCCTCAAGCGTCTCCCCCACTCTACTTCCTTGTTCCCACAATTCTGTTCTGTCTACTCCACCTACCTAATTTTCTGTTCTTAAAGGGCCAAGGCAGTTTTCTTTATTAATTAACCAATGAAAGAAACATAGACAGATAACTCTCCTCCATCATTTCCCCTTTTTCTGTTTAAACAAAAAAGAAAGGCTTCAACTTTAACATAGCAAAATTACATATAACAAAACAGTTAACAAGCAAGTATTACAGTTACAATATTTAAATCTATTTTATCTTTTATCATAACTAAGGAAAGCTATAACTATCTATTTATTCTTCAACTCCATCAAAGACTCCAGAAGGATATAATGCTACCTAAGTAAACAAGAAATAAGTAACTTATAAAACTCTAGAAATGACAGAGACAACTCGCTGCCTGGACAGTCACCCAAAGTTCCTCTGTACCGTTGGGGCATCCATCTTCGGGCTTCAGGCCCACAGTATCCAGCAGACATTTCCATGAAGCAGAAAAATTCCAAAGACAGTTCAGTCACTTTCTGCTGTGTCCTGCAGAACGTCTCGCAGACTCTTTCACGAATCAGGAACCCTGAGAGACCATCTCACCTTTAGGCAAGTTTAGCAGTCCTCTTTCTGTGGGTTCCTTGTGTCCAGTTTATGCAACAGTCCAGGCAAGAGCAGTTTCTTGCCCAAATGGCTAACAAACTCCATAAGTAGCCTCTTCGATGCCCATCTTCCTCTTGAAGTAGATTGGTGCTGCCAGGAGCAGACGTGTCTCATTGTCATGAAAAACCCTAAGTTATTAAAACATTAAATGCCATATTCTGCAGTCTTTGAAAGATATGAAGAATGCCTATCTGAAATATATCTATGCACATCTAGAAAATGACTAACATGACTACAAACTTGACTATTAATCGATGATTATCCATTAACAACCTATATTTCCTAATTATACATTACATTCTTTAAAATGAACTACAATCACAATAGCTTAATCAAAATCAGAAATACATATACATATAACAAATTGACCTTAAAATCCATACCATTGCAAATTATTCATCTCTATATCATATCTATATCATATCCCCCTTTAAATGTAAAAGAACATTTATAAGCAATATTTGGGAAAATGGGCGCAGTTTTTTCTCTCCAAACTGCTTCCTGCTGAATGGGGGCGCTGTTATTTAGGTCTTTTATGGTGTAACCTGTGTGCTAGGTTCCTCTCAGTTGGCAGTTGAGTGAAGTAATTTTTTGAAGATGTTCACAGCAACCTTTCAGGAGGGCGTGGTCTATCATACCATATTGGGATAGAAGCAATCCACAGAGTCTCGTCCTCTGTGAAAACAAAAGAAGAAACTCTTTTCCAAAGCATCATGTTCTTAGATCCAAATCCTGAAGTCATACCATTAAAATGTCCATTCTGGTCTAGACTGGCAGCCCATATAATGAAATGTCTCTCTGTACTTAGCTCCTTTACAGTCAAAAAAATCAAAGAAAACACAACAAAATACATAATCCAGACTCTCTGTGAATTTTCCATTTTTACGTGGCTTATTTTTACTCTATCACTTTACTTCTTTTAATCTATAACTATCTGTACTCTGTCTCTTTAAAGACTTTAACCTTTTTTTTTTTAAGGCATTAACTTTATTCTCTATATTTCCTTTTTCTCTCTTTTAAGCCTACGTGAGCCATTTAAAGGCCTTCTATGTCTGAATCTTTTTTATTGTGAATCTGTAATTTTTTACTATCCAGGAGCATTTCTTAAAAGGTTAACCACTTCTTAAAATCTTAAGTTGCGCCAGGTAGAGGTAATACCGTACCGCCTGTTTACAGCCAAGTCCAAACCTTAACTGAGCTGTTATCATGGTAATTACGATAGTTCCTGCCTGAGGTCAGCACAATTCAGCATGGCGGAGCAGAGCCAGAGCTGCTACTGCCTCAGTACACAGCAGTCCACATTGGAGCTGCACTCAGCAGCTTAATTTTGATACTGAGCGTGCAGCACAGAAACTCTTTTAATCCAAGTTACAGCCAAATCAGATGCGCAGAGCACTGCGCAGACTGAAAACACCTCTCTCTCTATGGCGGCAGGAATCCGCAAACGCTGTCCCGCTCGCCTAAGCCTGATTCCGCCATCTGCCCAGGTGCAGGCAGGGAGCAGTGAGCCATTGGCATGGTCTCAGAGTACTTTCTTTCCGATACCAAGCGGGCAAGGTTTTTAAGTGGATTTAGTGACCACGTTGGAGCGCCAACCTGTAGTGTGAAGCGGCAGGGCTGTGTCCCGCCACCCGGCTAGCTTTGCCCAAAATAATTACACGGAAACTGTATTCTTTTAAAACACTGCCTGGCCCATAGTTTCAGCCTCTTATTGGCTAATACTCATATCTTGCTTTAACCCATATTTAGTAATTTATATAGCACCACCAGGGGTGCCTTACCAGGAGAGATCTTAACCTGCGTCCATCTCGGAGAGGAGAAGCATGGAGACTCACTATGGCGACTGCCTCAAGCGTCTCCCCCACTCTACTTCCTTGTTCCCACAATTCTGTTCTGTCTACTCCACCTACCTAATTTTCTGTTCTTAAAGGGCCAAGGCAGTTTTCTTTATTAATTAACCAATGAAAGAAACATAGACAGATAACTCTCCTCCATCAGCCCCCCTCATGCCCTTGGCTATGAGACTCTTGAGAGCGAGGCTTGTCACTCATTGCTCTCTCTTCAGTACCTAATGGTAACTTAATAAATACATAGAACTCACGAAGCCATTCTTTTAGAGTCTGCCCCACTCCAGAACCGAACTGAGAAGGTAAAGGAATAGTTTGCAATGACTGGCCTCCCTGTCTCCCTACAGCTGGGCAGCATTGGGCCCAGAGATGGCTTGGTGGTTAAGAGCACCTGCTGCTCTTCCAGAGGACCTGGGTTCAATTCCCCGCATCCACAGAGAGGCTCACAGCTATCTGTAACTCTAGTCACAAAGGCTCCAACACCCTCTTCTGACCTCCCTGGGTATCAGGCATGTATGTGGTGTACAAACAGACATGCAGGCAAAATATCTATACTTATAAAATTAAAACAATAAAATTTAAAAACAAATAAACCAAAGGGGGCTTCTTTTCCCAAGTGGGGTGAGACTGAGATGAGCAGGTGATGTTCAAGGTCACATGCAAAGTCAACTACGAGGGATGCCACCATGCCCGATGGTCTGTTTTTCTAAGCATCAACAACCCCTAGAGAGCAGACACCAAACACAGTCATCAAATCGTCACACGTCGCTATGGCAGCCATTCTCAAATGTATCAAATATCCTTCTTATCAGATATTTACATTGCAATTCTTTTTTTTTTTTTTTTTTTTTTGTTTTTCGAGACAGGGTTTCTCTGTGGCTTTGGAGCCTGTCCTGGAACTAGCTCTTGTAGACCAGGCTGGTCTCGAACTCACAGAGATCCGCCTGCCTCTGCCTCCCGAGTGCTGGGATTAAAGGCGCGCGCCACCACCGCCCGGCTTGCAATTCATTTTTTAAAAATGCATGTATGGGCAGCCTGTATATGGCGGTTCTGTTGAACTTGTCCATACTGGGTTTCATGGTCTAAGTGGATGAGGACAACTGGACTGACCAGGTCTCTTCCTCAAGAGGGCGCCAGATCTCATTACAAATGGTTGTGAGCCACCATGTGGTTGCTGGGAATTGAACTTAGGACCTTTGGAAGAGCAAGCAGTACTCTTAATGGCTGAATAGTCTCTCCAGGCCACATTGCAATTCATAACAGTAGCATAATTACAGTTATGAAGTAGCAATGAAATAATTTTATGGTTGGGGTCACCACAGCATGAGGAACTGTGCTAAAGGATCACAGTATTAGGAAGGTTGAGAACCGCTGCTCTATGGCAAGGATGAAACTGAAGAAACTGAGTCAAGCCAAGATTTTTTTTTATGAATGTGGTGGGGTTGGAGAGATGGTTCATCAGTTAAGAGCAGTTGCTGCTCTCATATAGGATTCCAGCACCTGTTTCTGGAAGCTCATAGCCACCTGTGACTCCAGCTCCAGGAGACCCCATGCCTTGAGTTCCATGGGTACTAACTAGTCCTCATGTGCACATACCCATACACCCCATGGGTACTAACTATCCCTCATGTGCACATACCCATACACCCCATGGGTACTAACTAGTCCTCATGTGCACATACCCATACACCCCATGGGTACTAACTATCCCTCATGTGCACATACCCATACACCCCATGGGTACTAACTAGTCCTCATGTGCATATACCCATACACTCCATGGGTACTAGTCCTCATGTGCACATATTCATACACTCCATGGGTACTAACTAGTCCTCATGTGCACATACTCAAATACTCCATGGGTACTAACTAGCCCTCATGTGCACATACCCATACACTCCATGGGTACGAGTCCTCATGTACATAAACTCATACACCCAGGAGGCAGAGGCAGTGGATCCCTATGAGCTTGAGCCCAACCTGGTCTACAGGGTGAGCTCCAGGCCAGCCAGAGCTACATAGTGAGACCCTGTCTCCGATAAATAAATAGGTAAATAAAAAAAACCCTTCTAGTCAGTGTTGTGCCACACACAACTAATCCCAGCACTAAGGAGCCAAAGTGGATGACCATGAGTTCAACAAGAGTGAGAACTTGTCTGGAGAGAAGATGGGGTCTTGGGAACACGGTTCAAGAATGGAATCATGTGAAGAGAATTCTGAGTGTTTGTGAGAAAACCCCAAGAAAACAAGACAGAGTCTTGCGACCTCAGTTTCTTCAGAACCACGGAACTGTTCTTGGAAGGTGCTGTCACGTCCCTCCCAGGCATAGCCAATGGGAGTGAGTTCACTTCAGTTTATCTCACCTGGCTATCGTTATTTGTTTACGTGCCTCTGTGGAAAAACATGTTTCTGCCCTCGTGTGACTTGTCCCCCTGGTCATACGTTTTACTCGTGTGATTCCTCTTAGCCTTCGGAAGACAAACTGTCTGATGCTCTGAATAAACTTGGCTGTTACGTGAGACTTTCATCGGCCTCATTTCTTCAGTTCATTCTCCCAGGCTCAATCCCCTTTAGAGCAATAAACAGGAACTGAGGAGGAGGAGGAGAAAGAGAAGATGCGTCCAACGTCAGACCACCGGTGTATACACAACATGGATTCTAATCTGAACACCTTCGTTCTCCATATCCTTCTACTATGCCCTTTGGTCTCTGTTCACAAACTTGGCTCTGACACCTAAACACTGTGAGCCTGTTAGAACAGTTTGTTCCTCGTCGTCCCAAAGAGCTGTGGTGGTGGTGGTGGCCTTAGGGAGAGCTGGACTTACACCAGGCAGAACTATTATCCACACCCACACTGCCAGTCTCATCAGACGCCTGAGGCCACCCTCAGGTACAGCCTAAAAGATACACTCTCCTGCAGTGTGGTAAGAGGCAGGCAAAGAGATCGTTCCCGTGTGCTGGCTGCGGGCTGCACTGGAAGCTGTCCCGAGACCTGCCAGCCCTGGTGAGGCCTCCATTTGAACCCTTCCCATGCTAGACTATCCGGTCTCTTTCTAGGACTGACTTCCATCTCAGGTCCTCTCTAGACCAAGACAGTGCCTCTGGGTTTTCCAGTGTCTGGGAGGGCAGAGAAGGAAGTGGGGGCATCACTGAGGGAAATACACAGGTGTAGATCCCATGTAACAGGTGAGCTAACTCCCAGACAGAGACAGCTGCTGCAGAATGGCCGCTCTCCTCCCACCCACACAGCTAGCATGCTCATGGCCACCCGGAGTAGATCTGGTGGTCAGCAGTTTACCCCTGACTGAGCCACAACCATCCCCAAGTGGACCGTGGAAAGATATACTGCCAAAACTGCAGTGTGCCAGAGGTGGCCAGCGCGGTGGCACCTTACCCACTCCTGTCTTTTGAACATGAACTTTCAACAGTGACAGTCAAGCATCAGGTAACACGGGGACACATTGTAAGAGATGTTGGTGGTCAGTCTGACTGCTGGGTAAACATCACAGCCCCAGATGGCCCCGGTCAATCGCTCCACGTGGCCTCCCGATGCAATGCGGCTGTAAACACCAGCAGGTGTGGCAGGCTGTGCAGGAGAAGCTGGGCAGGCTGCTCACAGTTCATTCATTGTTTCAGGGCTGTTGACTTATGTGTATGTGAATGCACCTGCGACTTGTATGGCTACCATGTGCATACGGGTGCCCACGGAGGCCAGAAGGGGGCACTGGATCCCCTGGAAATAGAATTCCAGATGGCTGTGAGCCAACCAAGCTGGGTTTTGGGAAGAGAACCCTGAAAGAGCCGCAAGCACTCTTAGCCGCTAAGCTATCTCCCTAGCCCACTATTATTTTTAATAAATAGAAACAGTTTCTAAAATAATAGTAAGGGGGCTGGAGAGATGGCTCAGAGGTTAAGAGCATTGCCTGCTCTTCCAAAGGTCCTGAGTTCGATTCCCAGCAACTACATGGTGGCTCACAACCATCTCTAATGGGGTCTGGTGCCCTCTTCTGGCGTGCAGGCATACACACAGACAGAATATTGTATACATAATAAATAAAAAAATAAAAAAAAATAATAGTAAGGTTGAGGTATAGCTTAGCTTAGAGCACATACTTAACATAAAGAAAGCCTCGGGACCCATTCCCAAAATTAAAATAATAATTAATAATAATAATAATAGTAGTAGTACTAATAACAGCAACAACAACAATAATAAAGTTTAAAGTGTAATGAGGCTGAAGAGATGGCTCTGTGGTTAAGAGCACTTGCTGCTCTTCAGAAGATGAGATCAGTTCCCAAAACCTGTATCAGGTGACTTGCAACAGCCAGCTGTTGAGTCAAGCTCCAGGGGTCCAGCACCCTCTTCTGGCCTTCATGGGTACTGCACTCACATGCACATACTCATACACTTAGACACAAAATGAATATATAAATATATTAAAAATGATAATGTAAAAAGTTCATGAGCAAGTGGCCCTTGTGTGTCACTGTCATCATCAAGTACTACTTACTGTGTGGGGTTGTCTGTGCTGTGCTTCCGTGTAACTGGCAAATTGACCAACGGTTTGCTTACAGTGACATCTTTACCTATATTATATGTTCCTCTCTAAGGTCACATCTGCTACCCTACACAGTGTGACAGGGAGTTTTCAGTCCCATTATAATCTCGTTTTGTTTGGTTTGGGTTTGGTTGGGAGACAGTCACACTATGTAGCCATCGCTGACCTGGAACTCAAAGAGATCCGCCTGCCCCTACCTCCAGAAGACTCAAAGGAGGATGAGGAGCATGCACCATTGCTCCAGAAGCTCTACTATAATCTTATGGAGCCAGCAGTATGTATACAGTTGTTCATTAACTGAAAAGTTGTTAAGAAGCAAGAATGTATTTATTTCAAAATTTTTATGGAATCAGTTATGTTATAACATTCACAAAAATAAAAGGCTAAATAGGAGATCGAAAAGAAGAAGCTAAGTAGGAATTCCAGTTTGTTCTTCTGATCCTTGTCTACTTATTATCTTAGCACTTCGGTCTTTGTTAGCCTGTGTCAGGAGGAAAACCTCCCAGCAGAAATAATCAGAGGACCAAGGAAATTAAATCAGATGCAAAATGTGTTTGGGAAGTGTAGGAAAATAAGGGCATATCAGACGAGGGTTAGTGATAATAACTTACTGTTTTTCATAACTAACACTATCATTAGCCAAAAAGCAAGCCTGTAAGGTCAGACAGCTGAGGCCATTTTTCACGTTGGGAAACTAGTGGCCAGAAGTTGGAACCACACTCTGAGTTCTTCTGTTGCCAGTTTCTGATGGGCTTGGTGGCGCGGTTTCCTGGGACGGAGCGCAGGAAGACGAGCGGGTTGAGCCGGGAGAGGATTTGCTCGGCTGTTCACGGTGCCCATGAGCTGTTCGGTGTATGCATCTGCAGGATCCGGTGGCAAGAAAACAGTTTGGAAAGTGTCAGCTGCTCAGGAGCCAGAGAAGAAGATGTTTGTTTGGGTCTTGTCGCCTTGATCAGGAACAGCAAGTACAGACGGGTGAAGAAGGGATTGAAGGGAGTTGGACTCTCAATGCCTGAGGGGGTTGGGGTGTAGAGTGGAGCTTTGGTTGTCAGCTTTCATTGGAGGAAGACAACCCCTAATGGAGGGACAGCCCACAACATAGTGAGCGGTGACAAATCTCGAACAAAGAGACCTAGAAACTGTCACCACCTGGAAGAGGACTAAATTAAGTAGCCTTGTGGGATTCCCAAATCAGTCCAGGAATGGGGGAGTTGGGAAGTCACCAGGGTTGGGGTATCCTCAGCCTCTAGAGCCTCCCTAGGTGCTGGTGTGAGCAGAGTCATGGTTCCATGCCCAGGGCCACAAAGAGAAAGCGATGAGAGACAGCGAGGATGGACGTCAGTGGAAAACTGGTGTACTTTAAATAACAGTAATTTGCCAGGCGGTGGTGGCGCACACCTCTAATCCCAGCATTTAGGAGGGTGAGAAAGGTGGCTCTCTTGAGTTCTTCGAGGCCAACCTGATCTACAAAGTGAGTTCCAAGACAGCCATGGCTATACAAAGCAACCCTGTCTCAAAAATAATAAATAAATAAATAAATAACAGTAATTTATCAAAGCTAATGTCTCGGTTTGGGTCATGCCAGCATTAGAGATTCAGACACTAGAGGAAGCTGATGAGGGGTATATAAAAGCCTTGTGTGCCCGTTTTACCTGTCTGTGAGCCCAACATTATTTCAAAAAAAAAAAAAAAATAAGCAGGACATGTGGCACTCTCGAGAAAAGGTAGTAAGTAGGATAGGGAGTTCCAGGCCACCTTGGGCTACAGATTGACTCTGTCTCATTGAGAAAAGGTAGTAAGTAGGAAAAGGAGTTCCAGGCCACCTTGGGCTACAGATTGACTCTGTCTCAGATTTTTGGAAAGGGCTAGGGAAGAGCTTTCGCAGGAAAGCGGTTGCCTCATCTGTGCCAGAGCCTTGTAATAAAAGCACTCAGCATATGGCATAAGTCACCTTGGGGCTGGAGAGATGGCTCAGTGGTTAAAAGCACTGACTGCTTCCAGAGGACCAGGGTTCAATTCTCAGCACACACATGGTGGCTCACAGCTGTCCATACATACATTTCCAGACTTTTTTTTTTTAAGATTTATTTATTATGTACACAGGCCTTCCTGTTTGCCTGTGCTCCAGAAGAGAGCACCAGATCTCACTATAGATGGTTGTGAGCTACCATGTGGTTGCTGGGAATTGAACTCAGGACCTCTGGAAGAGCAGGTAGTGCTCTTAACCTCTGAGCCATCTCTCCAGCCCTGTTTCTGGGGCTCTTAAACCCTCTTCTATCCTTAATGGGAATTACACACATGTGGTGCACATATATTCATTCAGGCAAATATTCACATACGCAAAGTAAAAACAAATAATCAAAAAAAAAAATGAAATAAGTCATCTTGCAGCCTCAATGCCTTAATTCTTCTCCACTGACCGAGAGATTTGGCTAGAATTCCAAGGCCTTGGATATTGCTGGTCAGCGTAAGGAAGGGGAAAGGGAACTGAGAGGCAGAAGGTCAGGCCTGCTTTCCTGTACGGTCCACAGCTGGCCATGGCTGACTCCAGCTATAGAGCTCTGGGCCCTGGGTATCTCCTGAGGACCTTGGAGGAAGTGACTCTTATTGTCTGCCGAAGATGCCGGAATGAGACCGTCTGGGTCGGAACCATCTGTTTGTGCTCTCGGAACTTTTAAAATGATCGTGTTTACGGATCTGAGCTTCCCATGGCACACTTGTGGGGGAAGTACCCAAGAGGCTTCCAGGCCTGGCAAGACTGTTCATGCAGGAGAGAGAGTCTTGGCTAGGAAGCAGGTTAAGTTGTGCAAGGCGGTGCTTAGTAAGGGCGCTGTTGTCATTCCGGTTGCCAGGGAGGGGTTCATACTAGCAACTCTCAGATCCACTTCCACCTAACTGGAGTGTCCTGAAGTCAAGGCAGATGCTCCGACTTAGCGTGTGTCACGCTCACAGGTGAATTTTCCCACCAAGAAGACAGGATTTTTCTACACTGAAGTTCTCAGCGGGGTTGAAGAGATGCTTAAGAACCCCGGCTGCTCTTGCAGTGGACCCAAGTTCAGTTCCAAGTACCCACATGGCAGCTCACAACTGCCGGTGACACCAATTCCAAGGGATCTGATGCCATCTCCTGGCCTCCATGGCCACCAGACACACTTGTGGTACATATACACACACACAGGCAAAACACTCCAACACACAAAATGAAGATGGATAAATTTTAAAAAAGAAAAACGTCCCAGGGCTGGAGAGGTAATGATCTGGATTCAATTCCTAGAATCCAATCCACAAAGTTGCCCTCCGATCACCACAATCTGTGCCATGCATGGCATGCGTACCCCCTGCTCCCATAAGCACGTGCGCACACACACAGGCACACCACACATACACACTCATAAATAAGTGTTAAAAAAAAAACATTTTTAAGGCAGAAGATCTCCCTGCAGAAAATGACATCTACAACATTGTTTCATATCCACCGCTCCCTGCGCACTTTGAAGTCAGGGAAATTCAAACTGACATACCCCCATCTTCCAACCAAATGTAGTCTTTGTTTTCCTGCCTCTGGCTGGTTACTGGAGACTTGGCCAAGGCCACCTTTCTATATCGCACACTAACCCTTAGTCCTGAAGAAGCATCCAGGAAAGCTTGCTGCCTGTTCTCCTGATTCTCCCTCCTTCCCACTTTCTCTTTCTTTTTCTTCTTAAATTATCTTTTCTCCTACATCTTGGGAGGCTGAGGTGAGAGTTATCACCACAACTTGGAGCTCCCCCTCCCCCACACACCCCCACCTCTGCTCCTTTAGGCTACAGAGCAAAATCCTGCCTTTAAAATAGGTGATTCTAGTCAGTGGTGATGGGTCTTTAATCTCTGCACAGGGAAGGCAGGTGGATCTCTGTGAGTTTGAAGCCAGCCTGGTCTATACAGAGTGAGTTCGAGAACAGCCAGGGCTGCAATACAGAGAGACCCTATCTTGAAAAAACAAACAAACAAAAAGATGATAATAAAATTAGGACATGCCTGTAATATGACACCCTGGAGGATCCGCTGTAAGGAGGCCAGCACGGGCTACATAGTAAGATGAAATTCTTTCCCCTTTGTGGAATGCCTTAGTAAACCCTTTCCTGGACATGATGGGGTTAAATTGTTTATGAAACATCTCAGGGCTCAAGACTACCAGAGCTAGGAACCAATGGCCAGGCAACCCCTGAGGCAGCAGAGTGGTGGCTGGTGGGGACCCCAGCGTTCTCAGCAGAGGTTTGGGAGGGACTGGGAAGTTTCTTAAGGAGAAGGTGTTTCTTCATCCCAGTGAAAGCCACCCGAAAGGATAGGGATGACTCAGTGGTAGACATTTACTTATTATCCACAAGGTCCCAAGTTCCACCTCAGCACCCCCACCCACACACACACAAAGAAATGATAAAGTTGATTCTTAGCACGGCATGATGATTTGCTCTTGTAATCCACCAGCATTCATTCAAAGAGGCTGAGGCAGGAGGATCACCTTGAGTTCAAGGCCAGACTTGACTGAAGGTCAACCTGGGCTACAGTGTGAGACCCTGTCTCAAAAACCAAAGGGAGGTGCTGGAGAGATGACTCCGCACGCAGTTAAGAGCCCTGGCTGCTCTTGTACAGGACCTGGGTCTCATTCCCAGCACCCACATGGCAGCTCATAACTCTGACTTCAGTTGCAGGAGATCTGACGCCCTCTTCTGGCCTCCACAGATACAGCATGCATATAGTACACAGACATACTTGCAGGCAAAACACCCACATTGTAAATTTTGAATTGGAAAAAAAAAAAAGGGGGTTGCCCGATGAGGTAGTGCAGGCCTGTAATCCCAGCACCTGGGTGGTATAGGCAGGAGGACTTCAGTTCTACCTCAGCTACCAAAACTGGCACCAGCCTGGGATCTGAAACCTTGTTGTAAAAAACAAACAAACAAACAAACCCATAAAGCTTAAACAAAGTTGATGCTCTTTCCAGTTGGGAAGCTCCACCCAGCCCTATTCCAGACCCCGCCCCCGAGAAAGCCCACCATTGGTGGCTCCTCCCCCTGAGAGGCATAAGGCCCCTCCTACTGCTTATTTAAGGCCATAGAGCTACCTTGTACTCTCACGCTCTCCCTTCTGCCTTCCTGAGAGTCACCTGGGTGTGCTCTGCTTGGCTGTTTATTAAATCTGGATTTATTAATTCTGTTTGATTCGGCTAATTCCATCCCCAATAACCGGGGATCCAATACTTACGTCCATGTTGATAAATCAAGTTTGATAGAATTTGGGGAGTTTGGTCAGACCTATCTTTTTCCATTTCATAAAAATATAACTTGTCCAAAGGTCTGTCCTGACTTACTGTATAGTACATTTCTTGTGGCTTCATTTTCAACACTTCCGTTACAAAAGAATAGTATGGATTGCTCTGATTCCACATTCCAAGTAAGGAAACAGGTACAGAGAGGCAAAGGAACTTGTCCGCGGTTGCACAGCTTTTTAGGAACCAGACTGGGATACAGACTTCAACCATCACATGCTAGGGAAACATTGCACCCTGAGCCACGCCGCCAGACCGTCGGAAGACATGTATGCTTATCTCAGCTTTGAGGAGGAAAGTAACTGACTATGTGGTGGCCAGGGAGGCTGCTAAAAAACCTGAAGGGCTCAGACAGCTCCTTTTGCCCACCCCCAGTCAGTGACCTTGACGCTAAAGAGCCCTGCGCTGGCGAACCAGTGCCCACACACCGTGCTTGCCCTGAGCTGGAACCTAGTTGAGTCGGGACTTGGGACTCCTCCGGCACAGGCGGGCGAGCAGGACTGGAGCTGTTGCTGCCTGTTCTTGGGCTCCTTCCACTCAGCTAATTAGTGCGTCTGGGCTCCCAGGCTTTTTCCCCCTCGGTTTTTCTAAAGTCAAAGGCGCTGTTCTGACGAGCTGAGTGAGTGATTTATCAAAAAGAGCCCTTCTGCTGGGTGAGCCCCGAGCGGGAAGGCCAATGGCCATATTTAAGAGGCCAGCTATCGGGAGCCTTGGAGAAAGGCGCCTGCTGTGGATACGGTTGGGGGCACCGAGCAGATAAAACCCAGAGAGACCTTTGCCTTTGGGAAAGGAGTGGGGCCTTTAATCTAGGCACAGCCTGTGGGCCTCATTCCCTGATTACTTTAAAGGTAATGAGGTCGGGGAGAGACTCCGCTTGCACACAGTCTGGAATCAAGACTTCTGCCACATACCTGCAGTGAGAAAGGGAAGATCTGACACCCTCCTACTTCCCATCCCCACCCATAACTCTCAACCCCCTCCCCGCCCCTGTGCCTCTCTCCCATGAATCAGATGTATGTTTGGTTTGGGGGTTTTGTTTTGTTTTGACACCAGCTTTGAAAGGCTCTCCCCAGTGTGCCAACAGCAGACACTGGGAACCCCAGGGGTCTCCTCACAGAGCAAGCAAAATGCAGCCACTATGGGGTCATCCTGAGAAGCAGGAGTGTGAGTAGAAAAGCCACGCTGGGGGTGAGTTAGAGAGCTGGGCAGAATTTCGGAATGAGGCCCTCTGCTCCCCTACTCTTTATCTTCCTAATGTCAGTCCGGAAAGAGAAACCTTCTGCAAATTAGTCCTGCAATTCCACCGGAGACTTTTTATTATTTGATATTTAAAATGGACAGTTATCCCATATGAGATGTCCAGGCAAGCTTACCACAGTGCATTTAAATTGTTTGGTCCCCAGGTTTTGGAAGGGGGGAGGTTCAGGATTGAATGTAATGCTTTTTACAAACTAGGCAAGGACTCCAGCACCGAGCTACAGCCCCAGCCCTTGAGAATAACTCTGAGATACACTGAGTGTGCAGTGCAGATTTGCCAGGACACTACTAAATCACACCGTGCAGGCATGGCCACTCAGGGGCATAAGCAGAGGCCCAGCCTTCGGGCCACATGACCATCCACTGCTATCAAGTCTTTGTCGGTGGGATTAAAACACACACACACACACACACACACACACACACATTTATTTATGTGTTTAAATGTTTTCCTGAATATATGTATGTGTACCATGTGCCTGGTACCCACAGAAGTCAGAAGAGGACATCAGATCCTCTGGCACTGGAATTATGGGTAGTTGTGAGCCACCGTGTGTGTGTGTGTGTGTGTGTGTGTGTGTGTGTGTGTAGGAATCAAACCTGGATCTCCATAAAGAATAGCACAGCAAGTGCTCCTATCGCTCCACAGCACTGAGCCAGGCTGGGATTCCTTTTTTTTTTTTTTTTTTTTTTTAAAGCAGGCTTTCCCTGTGCAGCTCTGGCTATACTGGAACACACTCTGTAGATTGGGCTGGCCTCAAACTAGGAGATCCGCCTGTCTCTGCCTCCTGGGTGCTGAGATAAAAAGCAGCAGGTGGCACCACCACCCCCTGCCAGGAGAGATTCTTAATCACTTAAGAGCCATGGTTCTTTTCTCCTGCTTCCTAGTTGGCCACAAGGCGAGCCTAGGCAAGGATGTTCTGCCCAAGCACCTGGGGTCTGTAACAGACCCCTCCGATGGTGGGGTGCTTCGTGTTCTTCCTGTGAGCACAGAAAGGTACTCCATGCAGCGGCTGACCAAACTGAAGGCCTGGAAGTCATGTGTGGAACCCGTGCATACCGATGTCCACAACCCTGGGCCTGAGCACTCGCTCAGAGAGAGAAAAGCAGCTGCTGTTCATATTGTAGACTCATCCATGAGTCCAGGTCAGATGCCAAACGAAACAGCAAATAGTCCTGGTTTGGGATCTCAGCTCCCACTCCTCCCCTTCCAAACCCCACCCTCGGCGCACGAAACGGCCGCCCCTCCCCTGGAGCTGCCTCTTCAAACTCCGCCCTTCTGAAAACCAGCCCAAAGTCTGCCCCTCCTGGGAGCTGCTCAAGACCCCACCTATAGGCTACTAAAAACCCCCGTAGCCATATTTGCCACGTGATTCTTCTCCTGCCCACCTGAGAGTCACCCAGGAGTTGCTTTGCTCTGTTCATTAAACCTGGATTTAATAATTCAGTTCGATTGGCTTTATTACATCGGCAGCAGATTTCCATTACCTGGGGATTCAAAACTTATCAGTTCTGACCATGCCAAAGGAAGATGGTTATTTCCTGGGGGATGGGGTGAGGCCAGTGTGGAAGGCCCCCACTCACCGCACATGGCTGCAGCTCAGTCACACCTGCCGGGGTACACAACACCCCTCAGAATGACATACTTCTGCTGCCGTCCCTGTGTGCTTCTAGCTTTGTCTCGCAAATTCTGTCTCTCTATCAACTCATCCAGATGGGTTGCTATGGGGATTTGTTTTGTTTTGTTGCTACCTGGTCTCAGGCAGCCCAGGCTAGCCTCACACTGGCCAAGGCTGACACACAATTCCTGAACCTCTCTTGGTTGTTGTTCATTTGTGGAGTTTTTGTTTTTAGGGTTTGTTTGGTTTGCTTTTGTTTTTAGGACAGGACCTCACTGTGTGGCCCCAGCTGACCTAGAACTAACTACATAGACCAAACTGGCCTTGAGGTCACAGGGGTCTACCTGCCTCTGCCTCCCTGAGTGCTGGATTAAAGCTGTTGGTCACCTTGGCTGGCTGACCCCTGATCCTCTGGCCTCTGACTCCCGAGCACTGGGATTACAGGTGTGAGCCATCATGCCAGGCTTTGCTTGTCTAGATCATTTTTGGGGACGCTTCAACTTATCAACAGAATACAGCATACTGGATTTGCTTAATCAAAGATGCCTCCCGTTTCCATAGTAGGTTCATTTCCTGTTCACCAGGATCTTTCTTCATAATCCTTTCATTCTCCCATTAATTCGGTGATGGGCAGCTAAGATGAAACACTGGCCAACTACAGGGGTGCCTGCCTGTAATCTCAGCACTTCGTAAGCGGAGGCAGGAGGATGAGGAGTTACACAGAAACCAGCCTGGGTTAGGTGAGACTCGTCTCACACTGATTGATGGGGGGGAAGGGCCCAACCCACGTGGGTGGTGCCATCCCTGAGCAGGTGGATCTGGGTTTATATACGAAAGCAGGCTGAGCAAACCGTGGGGAGCAAGCCAGTCACCCCATTCCGGCTGCTAGGTTCCTGCCTTGAGTTGCTGCCCTGACTTCCCTCAGTGATGGTGTTGACCAGAAGAGTTGTAAACTTGAAGTAAACCCTTTTCTCTACAAGCAGATTTTGGTCACGGTGTTTTATCCAAGCAGCTGAAAGCATACTAAGACAGGCTCTAACTGCAATCTTAAAACAACAGATTGAATGAAAACCCATTCTTGTAAAACTACTTTTGGAGAGCTTAAGGAACATGGAATTTTACCGCATTTCTTGAACAACAAATGTAGCTCATAAACAATCAACTTTTTTATAAGCAAGTCTTCTTGTTGAGTACAAACCCAGAGGAAAGGGAATTAGTACCCTGCAAACGTATTCTCGTGGGATCACAGAATCACTGAACCAGCTAACTACATTTAAAAACTGGTGGGCTATATAGGCAACAGGATGCACCTACGGTCGTTTTATTTATTTACTTTTGAGACAGGGTCTTACTGTGCATTTTAGGCTGTTCTGGGATTTGCTGTGTAGACAGGGCTGACCTCACACTCTACCCACACAAGACCAAAACCTTACTGCACTGTATTTGGGAAGAAAAAAAAAAACTTTTTACACAGTATGAAAAATAGAACTCTGAGATTTTGAAAGCACGTGGTTTTTTTGTTTTTGTTTTTGTTTTACTGCTAAGGCCCTTGCTCCGCATCTTATCCTCTTCCCTCCAACAAAGCTTTGCCCTTTTTTATCCTGTCCACCATAGTCACTTCTATACTAAAATCAAACAAGCTCAGCTCCACAGATTTCGAAAACACCAAGGAACGCTGCCCAACCCAGAGAAGGAGAAAGCTACTTCTAAATCCAAAGGTTGAGCAAGAAAACCGCCTGGCAGGCAGTGTCTGGTCTTATCAACCGCAAGATTTCGGGGTAATGAAAACTCCACAAATGCTCCCACAGGCTCACGTGCCTCCTCCCACCCTCTCGATCCTCGGGGAACTCCTGGCACTAACTTCCTAAGGCACAGAACACCTGGCTCTCCATGAGTTTTAACCCAGAACTCCTCTGAGGTCGGTCGTCGCAGCGCCGGGACAGCATTCTGGCTCCCAGGTTCAGATACTCTGGCCCTGGCTGCCGCGGGTCTGGAAAAGCAAGCTGCCCAGCACAAGTTTGCAATTCTAGAGAAGAAAGCAAGCAATGAGGGGGTGCTTGCGGGCTCCTCCATCTCCTTTAGAAAGCACTTAGAGAGAATAAGGCACCCACCCACCCCGGATACCTTCTATTGCAATCCTGCAGTCCCGGCCTCTTTAAAACCTGTATTTTTCTCCCTGGGAGAAAGCATTAGTTAATGATTGCCAGCCGGCTTCTCTGTCTGGCAGGCCACGTGACCCGGACACGTGACTCGGAGCTGGCTGGGATTGCAGTTACAAGTCTGTGGAAGCAGCGGGTGCAACGTGATTCCCTGGCCGTTACACAACGCTGGAGAGCTCTGCTCGCCGCTGCCAGCCGCTCCAGGGCTGGCTTCTCAAGAAACAGAAAACAAACAGGACTTGGTGTTTTCCAAAGTAAGAGTCCGTTCTCCCTTTTGGAAAATCCATCTTGGCAAAAGACAAGGCCCAACGTCGCCAAATAGCTAGTCCTTTTGGGGCAAGAAAGGTAAACTTGTGCGTAACAGGCAAAGCAGAGAGCAGATCGGGATGGGTTTTACTGCGCTCTTCTCTCTCCCTGAGAAGGCCTCAGAATATGGCCTTTTTACATTTATAAAAAGTGTCCACTAACAGAGTGTGGCGGCATATGCCTTTAAACCCAGCCCTCCCGGAAGCAGAGGCAGGTAGAGCTTTGTGAATTTGAGGCCAGCCTAGCCTACATAGCGAATTTTAGCCAGCCAGGGCTACCCCCACTTCTCCCCAAAGTATACGAGGTAGAGGTTCTGATTCAGCAGGAGAGAGTTTTTGCCTCCCATGTGTGCATGCGAGGTCCTGGGGTCAACCCTCAGAACCAAAATCAAACAAACAAACAAAAAAGCCAAACCCTACAATTACTTTTAAATTTAAACTGCAAATAACAAGTCCCTTTGCGGTTCCTCCCTCCTTTAATTTGTCAAATATTATTAGGCGAATTTTTATTTTTAGCATACCCTAAAAATGATCGAATGAGGGTCTCTGAAAGGGAAAGCTGGAAGAGCCTTCACAGGTTAAATGACATGCATGTATATGTATGAAAATTTGGGCAGGCTGGCCTCTAGAAAGCCCCTCCACCCACTACAATGTCATCTTCACTGTATGGCTTCCTAGGACCGCCCCAGTCCCACCCCAACGGAGCCCTGCAGCGGTTAGCTTTCTCCTGCCTCTGCTGTAGTGACCGGAGCAGGAGAAAGGTGGGGAGGAAAAGCCAAATGAACCATCTCTTGCCTGGACGGAGCTGGACAGATGCCCTCCCCAGGTGGAGCCATAGCGGGAGGTCCCTCACTGTCTCTTCCTTTAAGGAGGCCCTTTCTCTAGGCCAGGCTGAGAGGTTTACAGCAGTGGAGTCGTTCATCATTCCACAGCCTGCTAAGTGTTATTGCAGGGGCCTGGGAGACAGGAACGAGCAGGCCCAGGGACAGAGGGACAGAGCCCTGCCCCCTCAGAGCTTCACTCCGCTAATCTCCAGGGCCCAGCCTGGCCTGGCTGAGACTGCAGTAGCTGGTGTGGTCTGCCAGCCCTTTCCTGTTTGCTGGCATTGCCAAGGGTCCTGCCCTACTGGCTAGGACTCAACAACTTGCCAGCTGACTCATCGTGTGGTGGTTTGAACAAGAATGTCCCCCACAGGCTCCCGTATTTGTCATAGGTTGTTTGGGAAGGTTTGGGAGGTGCAGACTTGATGGAGTGTGTCACTCTGAATGGACTTTGAGAGTTTAAAAACTCCTGAGCTGACCTTTGGGAACCTGTTCCCCGTACTGGGTTGCCTTGCCCAGCCTTAGTACAAAGGAAGGAGCTTAGTCCTACCTCAGCTTGACATGCTATGCTTTGTTGACACCCATGGGAGGCCTGCCCCTTTCTGAACAGAAGCAAAGGAAGAGTGGATAGGAGCAGGTAGAGGGAGGTGGGGGGGGGGGGGAAACAGGAGAAGAGGAGGGAGGGAAAAATGTGACCAGAATGCAAAATAAATGGAAAATTTTAATTAATAAGAAAAAAAGGCTCCGTGCTATTTCCAGTTCAGTATTTCTGCTTGTGGTTCAAGATGTGATCTCTCAGCTTCCTGTTCCTGATACCACACCTCTGCACCCCTCAATTGGACTCTTCTTATCCCTCTGGAACCCTAAGGCCAAGCAAGCCTTTTCTTCTCTCAGGTGCCTTGGTCATGGTATTTTAGCATAGCAACCGACAACTAACTAAGACACATGAGGGACAAGAACCCAACCTTTGCTGGAAGACACAGGTGTGGCTTGGTTCCTTAGGGACGCTTCAAGCCAGACTCCAGGGGATCTCACTCACACTTATTTATAAGGGTCTGGTTGCTATTGGCAACTGGACTGAAAGAAAAGCAGGCATACCCTAGAGTGAATCGTGCTCCCAACTTGAGTGTCCGGCGGAGCAGAAGCATCCTCATCCTCGCCACGGCCAACCTGCGAGGTAGCCGTGGAGCTGGCCTGCCCAGAGTGCCTAGGAAACAAGGTTGGCAATGATGCCAGCACCACTTGTATTTACTACTGAGAGGTGTGTGTGTGGAGACTTCCTTGCTTTCCCGGGGCCAGACACGCACCTTTGGGAGACACTTCTCATATCCAAACTCCATCAGGGCATACACTCAAAGCCAACAGTCTCAAACAAAGGTCTGTATACTCCTAATCTTTGTGGCATTATTCACGTGGTTTTAAGTACCCATCCATCATTGGATGGTGCAACTAGGTGTGGTTTGGGTGAGAACAGGCTCAGACATTTGAATACTTAATCCCCGACTGTGGTGTTGCTTGGGAAGGCGATGCAGGCCTGCCTGCTGGAGAAGGTATGTCACCAAGAGTGGGCTTTCAGAGTATATAGGCTCGCCCTTCTTTCTAGTTCCCTCTCTCTGCTTCCTGTGTGTCATTCTGCTCCTGCCGCCATGCCTGCCACTTGCTGCTGTGCCCGCTCATCATGATGAACTCCTGTCCCTCTGGAACCATAAGCAAAAAACAAAAACAAAACCCTCTTTCTTCCATAAGTTGCTTTTGGTTGTGGTTTTTTTAGCACAGCACTGGAAAGATAGCTCATAGAAGTCTCAAGAAGGAAGAAAATTCTAGCACAGCATGGAAGAACCCGGAAGACACTACACTAAGTAAATTGACGCCATCACTACATTATGGTTATTATATAATTCTCCTTATATGGGAAGTCTAGAGGAGCTGGGTCCAGAAGATAGAAACAGAATGTGGCTACTAAGGGACAGGACAACAAAGAAAGAGAAGCTCATGCTTGGTCAGTGTGAAACTTTCTTCGTGGGAAAGATGAGAAGGCTCTGGAGCCCATGTGAACAGAATGGTTAGAGAATAGTGTGAGCATTCCTGATGCCAACCAACCACCCACATAAAATATTAACACGCTAAGTTTTATAGTGTCAATATCCTACCACAATAAAAAGACTGGTAGAATATTACTAGCCTCTGGTAGCCTCCAATAGCCTTTGGCCTGGTTAGGAATAATAGATTCTTTCAAGGTTGCCTAGCGGTCCCAGTCTTTTGTTGCCTTCAGAGATGAAAAGCCAGCAATACCATCTTCTTGTCCTTCAGCCTTGGTTCTGTGATGCCCATGGCCTTCATGGGTGCATGGTCCACTGTCCTCAGTCTTTTGGTCATTGTTCAGATTTGCTGACAAGAAAAACAGGGGCACGTAAGAGGGAAGACATGAGATCAGCCCCGGCTAGGAACTTCTGCTGCCACCAGCAGGAAGGGGCCATCAGTTTGGGATGAACTGGTCTTGGTCTCCACGTATATGGTGTTTCTCACCTTTGAATGGCTTTTACAGAAGGTCCTGGAAGATTCCTGAAGGAGAGTACATGGGAGCTGGGCTGGAAGAAAGCGGGGGAGGATGATTAGAGAAAGAGAAAGCAGAGGAAAAAGGGTAGACAACAAGCCCCAAATGTTCCAGGGCCATTCCTTGGAGGGCGTTAAATTAGTGGTTAGGATAGCCTTGGAGCATGCCAGTCTAATAAACTAGAAAACAAGTCAGATGTGGGAGACGTCTATTGCTACTATTAACACATCTGTCCACAACTTCTGCCTCCCTCAGGTGTCAGCTCAGAGCATGTATTGACACACCTGGGAAGAGGGAACTTCAATTGAGGAACTGCCACCATTAGATTGTCCTGAGGGCATGGTTTGTGGGCATTTTTATTGATTGCTATTTAACAAAGAAGGGCCCAGCTCGCAGCTCGCTGTGTCACCCCCAGGCAGGTGGGCCTGGTTTACATAGTGGAACAAGCCAGAGGAAGCAAACCACAGCGGCATCCCTCCATGTTCAAGTTCCACCTTGGCTTCCTCCAGTGTTGCGGAATATTCCTTCACACGGTGTGAAGATGTGTCACTGTGATTGGTTTAATAAGATAACCGACCAATAGCTAGGCAGCATTTTCGGGGCAGAGAGGATGCTGGGAAGAAGAAGAGCAGAGACACCAAGAGTCCAGCATGGAGGAAGGAGGAAAACAGCATGGGCGGTACCGAGTGAAGGTAATAAAGCCATGAGGCAGAAAGTAAATCAATAGAAATGGGTTAACTTAAATTATAAGAGCCAGTTAGGAACAAGCCTAAGCTATTGGCTGAGCTTTCATAATTACTAAGTCTCTTTGGGGTTATTTGGGAGCTGGTATGTGGGACAGGAAAGATCGACTATGCTCCACAGTGGACTATAACCACTAAGGCAGTGGTTCTCAGCCTTCCTAATGCTGCCACTTTAATACAGTTCCTCATGTTGTGGTGACCCCCAACCACAAAATTATTTTGTTGCTACCTCACAACTGTAATCTTGCTGCTGTTATGAATTATAATGTAAATATCTGTGTTTTCTGATGGTCTTAGGTAACCCCTGTGAAAGGATTGTCCAAGCCCCAAAGGTGTCATGACCCACAGGGTGAGAACCACTGCTCTAAGCTGAAATCAGCCTTTTCTTCCCAGGTTGCTTCCGGTCATGGTGTTCGTCACAGTCATAGAAAGTGAACTAGGATACCAGGTCAAAGCTCTGCTGTGCTCACAATGAAAAGATTTAATGGATGGCCAAGCCATAAACGGAGCAGCATCTAAGTTCTGGTGCTATGGTGTCCAGAAGCCTGCTCCCGTCACCCCATGCTCGGCATGTGACACGTGGGTCACATGCTGGTTATTATCATTACGATGACGACTGTCCCTATTCCCCCACCCCAGAAGCTTCTCGTGTCAAGTGTACACATATACTCTCTAGCCAAGGCTTTCTGGAAATGTCCAGGCTTCCTATGATGGTTTTTGAAGGGCTCACCATGGTCAGGCTATTCCAACTTAACGGTAAAGCTTACCCAAGTTTCTGTCTCTTGGGATACACAGGGCTAGCGGCATACACGTCAGCTACAAGTCCAGCTTGTTGCATCTAGCTCCACTTGCATACGCATTTCAACATCTGAGTGTGAAGGACTGAGCCCAGTGACGTCAGGAAGAAGAAACTGGGGGACTGGGCTGGACCAAGCCATTGTGAAGACGGGCTGCCAGGCAAAGTACTCCAATTCAGGACAGACGGCCACAAATGACACAGAGTATGTGACCCTCTAGATGGATTTCTTCAGGGTCAGGTCAGGAACAGCACAGTGTCCTCGGACTGCCCCAAAGAGGTCTGTAGGGAGATACCACAGCCCAAGGCCTGCCTCTGGAGCTTCAGGTGGGTGCTGAAGAACTTAGATTTGTTTAGAACCCAGAGGAAATGAGTCATCTCCCCCTGCCCCCCAACAGGAGGTAAAACTCTACTTCAAGGGCTTAGCAGAGGCTTTTGGTTTGGAGTTTGTTGGCCGGGAAGGAGGGGAAGTATTGAGACTGAAACAGACAAGGAAAGCCAGGAGTAGAGCTGGAGGCCTCATGCTGAGAACAGATCTATTCGTCCTTATGGAGAGACAACTCCAGACCAGACAGGGTTTCTCTGTGGAGCCCTGGCTGTCCTGGAACTTGCTTTGTCAACCAGGCTGGCCTCAAACTCACAGATCCCCCTGCCTCTGCCTCTGCCTCTGCCTCTGCCTCCAGAGTGCTGGGCCACCACCACACAACAGTGCCAATTTGAGAGATCCTGGCCCTTCAAGCTTCCAACAGACAATATGACTAGGCACAGAGGCAGCCGTGATAGAACCAGTAAATGCACCACGTTCCCCAGCCGGCCTGGCCCTGCTCATAACACCAAGGGTGAACGACTGCATTCCTGCTCCATCATATGCGCCAAGAGCCTTCCAGGCGGCTCTCTCTGCAGCCGTCATGGCCAACATAAACCAAGAATGTTTGTACCACTTGGTTGGGACCCTTGAAACCTACAGAGCGGACAGACACTCACAGCGTTGGAATAAAGGAAGCGCTTGGAGAGTCTGAGATGCACTGGCCAAGTAACCCCAGCCACTGCCTCACACGTGGATTTAGGGTGCCTCCAGCTCGGCTCATCCTAAGCTTCAATATCTGAGATTTCTTTCTACTTGAATTGTTTCCTTAAGTCGGCTCACCTGCCATAAAAGACATATGCATTCATTCCTCAAAAATATTAATGCCCCCACGTACAGGCAGAATGAATGAGCACAGTTGTATGAGAGAGACAAAGCACTGTCCTGGCGGTGCAGAGGATGTGAGCCCCCCACCCGGGGTGTCATGTGAGCATAGAAGGAGTGTGTCCGTCAGTAGATACTATCAGGACAAGCTTCTCCCTGGAAGCAAGACAACTGAAGGCAGGAGATGCAAACCAAAAGCTGAAACGAGAGAGGCCTTGAGGATGAGATGAGGCCATTTTTTTTAAATTTTTTTTTCTTTTTCTCTTTCTTTTTTCCAGTGGTGGGGGATCAGACCCTTGCACATTCTAGGCAAGTGTTCTATCAGTGAGTGGCAGCCCAGGCCGGTCCGGGGATGAGAGATCCACGCAGAGGAAAGGTCTGAAGCACATGAAATATCTCTTCCCTTGAACAACGTCAGAGAATGCCTCCGGAGGCCTGAGGTTCAGCCACACATTGGAGCAGAGCTACTGGGTCTCGGAATCACGGCACACAGGAACCCAGGCCTTGGGGGCTGTAAGGCGGCCACTACTCCCCTTTCACCTAAGCTGAAGTGAAAGGGGGCTGGCCACCTGGGATAGTCGCCGGGTAGAATGTCAGTGGGGCTGGACCTGATGCAGGCTGGCTGATGCAAAGGGACTCCGAGGCCATGTCAACAAGATACCACTTGCCTTCCGTTCACAGAACTACCTGTTAGAGAGTGACTGTGTTTAAACTCGATGCAGAAAAAAGGGGGGGTCCTATTTAACCCTGAATACATGTAACTAAAAGTGTTGATCTGCTAACTAATCTACCCACACCTACAATCTTGTGATTTTCTTTTTGAAACAGAAAAAAAAATCTTGCTATGTAGCCTAGACTGGCCTCCAGTTCATGTTCTTCCTGCCTTGCCTCCCCCCGTGAGCTGGAATTCCAGGCACCATCCTGCACTGGGCTTTCTTTTTCTCTGTTGTTTTAGGCCTGATCGGATTACATTAGCCCAGGCTAGCCTTGACTACATGATCCTCCCACCTTGGCCCCAAGTGTTCCTTTACTTGTAGGCTTTATTATTGCCTCTCTAAATGTAGGTGAGGTTAGACTCCCAGGAGAAGAGGCAATGTGTCGCATGTCTAAGGAAGAAACTTGACTTCCGAGTCACCCCTCCAAGATAAACATGCCATAGCACCCCACACTGCACTTCCCAAATCAGTCATGAGTAAAATGCTTCCTACAAGGCAATACTGGGGGTGTAACTGAACTTTAGTGAGCATCAATAGAGGTAAAAGGGGGGAGGGGACAGCTCATCCCCTAAATTCAAATAGGAGAGAGGAAGAAAAAGCTCTGATGACAATGGGCACCCAATTTGACTGAGCAGAACTCCTCTTCACAATGCATGGGCTCTAACCATTTCCAACCCAGGTCTTTAGAGAGATCTAGTCTAGGAACGCAACACTTCAATCAAGAGCAGAAATATACATAAAACAAGATTGACCTTAAATTTTTATCAATAAACCAAGATCCATACCAATGCAAATTATTCATATCTATATCATATCCCCTTTAAATGTAAATAAACATTTATAGACAATATTTGGGAATATGAGCACAGTTCTGTCCATACTGTTTCCTGCTGACACATTCCCAGAAAATGGACTATAGATATTTTCCTTTGTTTAGAATGTTGGTTACAAGTTGTTATGGCTAATGGTCAGGAGAAAAGCTAAACAAAGGATATTAGATTCAGAGTTCCTTTAAAAAAAAGAGGGGGAAGTGGTGTGGGACAATGGTCTGTATTCTGTCAATTATATTTTAAATAAATGCTGATTGGCCAGTAGCTAGGCAGGAAGTATAGGCGGGGCAACCAGACAGGAAGTAGAGGTGGGTCAATGAGAACAGGAGAATTCTGGGAAGAAGTAAGCCAATTCCTCTGCAGTCCTGTCCCAGCCACAGAAGAAGCAAGATGTGACTGCTCTGCCAAATAAGATACCAAGCCACGTGGCTGACATAGACAAGAATAATGGGCTAATATAAGTTGTAAGAGTTAACAAGAAGCCTGAGATACTGGGCCAATCAGTTTATACTAATGTAGACCTCTGTGTGATTTCTTTGGGACTTAACAATTGTGGGAACTGGCAGGACAGAAACCCCAACAACAGCAAATTGAATCCAAGAACACACCAGAACCATCATCCACCATGATCAAGTCAGCTTCATTCCAGAGATGCAGGCATGGTTCAACATATGAAAATCTGTCAATGTAATCGACAATATAAACAAACTGGAAAAAAACCCACATGATCATCTCATTAGATGCTGAAAAAGCTTTCAATAAAATATGACATACCTTCATGATAAAGATCTTGGAGAGAGCAGGGATACAAGGAACATACCTAAACATAATAAAGGCAATATACAGCAAGCCAACAGGCAACATCAAACTAAATAGAGAGAAACTCCCAGTGATCCCACTGAAACAAGACAAGGTTGTCCACTCTCTCCATATCTATTCAATATAGTTCTTGAGGTCCTAGCTAGAGAAATAAGACAACAAAAGGAGATACAAATCATAAAAGAAGAAGTCAAACTCTCACTATTTGCTGATGATATGATAGTTTACATAAACGACCCTAAACATTCTACCAAGGAACTTCTACGACTCATAAACACTTTCAGCAATGTATCAGGAGAGAAGATTAACTCAAAAAATTAGTAGCCCTCCTGTACACAGATGATAAAAGGGTTGGGAAAGAAATCAGAGAAACAACATCCTTCACAATAGCCACAAATAGCATAAAATATCTCGGAGTAACTCTAACCAAACAAGTGGAAGGCTTGTATGACAAGAACTTTAAATCTATGAAGAAAGATGTTGAAGAAACACCAGAAAGTGAAAAGAGCTCCCATGCTCTTGGGTAGGTAGAATTAACATAGTAAAATGGCAATCTTACCAAAAGCAATCTACAGATGCAATGCAATGCCCATCAAAATCCCAGCAAAATTCTTCACAGACCTTGAAAGAGCGGCACTCAACTTCATATGGAAAAGCAAAAAACCCAGGATAGCCAAAACAATCCTGTATAATATAATAATTTCTGGAGGAATCACAAACCCTGACTTCAAACTCTACTACAGAGCTACAGTGCTGAAAACAGCTTGGTACTGGTATAAAAACAGACAGGAGGACCAATGCAACCTAATAGAAGTCCCAGATATTAATCCACATACTTTTGAACGCCTGATTTTTGACAAAGAAGGAAACAAAGAAGGAAAACATAGCAAATACAAAAAAGAAAGCATATTTAACAAGTGGTGCTGGCATAACTTGATATCAACATGTAGAAGAATGAAAACAGATCCATATTTATCACCATGCACAAAACTCAAGTCCAAATGGATCAAAGACCTCAACATAAAGCCAGCCACACTGAACCTTAAAGAAGAGAAAGTGGGAAGTACAGTTGAACACATTGGCACAGGAGACCACTTCCTAAATATAACCCCAGCAGCACAGACATTGAGAGAAACAATTAATAAATGGGACCTCCTGCAACTGAGAAGCTTCTGTAAAGCAAAGGACACGGTCAACAAGACAAAACGGCAGCCTGCAGAATGGGAAAAGATCTTCACCAACCCCACATCAGAAAGAGGGCTGATCTCCAAAATATGCAAAGAACTCAAGAAATTGGAAGAGGTTTAGACCAACTGAGGCACCTGAAGGGCCACCCTCCGACCCGCCGAGCAGCCTACAGGCTGTGCAGTGTGCTCTCGGTTCCCATCTTCTGTCAGCTGTCACCATGCAGCGGTGGACTTTGGTGATGCGGCAATCTGTGAGTCACTTCTGCTCCTGTAAGTAATCCTTCACCAATAAATACTCGTGTAAGTAACTCCAATAAAATTCACTGGTTCATCAAAAAAAGAAAGAAGAAAGAGAGAGAGAGAGAGAGAGAGAGAGAGAGAGAGAGAGAGAGAGAGAGAGAGAGGAAGGAAGGAAGGAAGGAAGGAAGGAAGGAAGGAAGGAAGGAAGGAAGGAAGGAAGGAAGAAAGAAAGACCTGAAAAACCATTTAATTCTCATGGGGGGGCGGGGGATGGCAAGGGCAAGGGCTGCAGAAATGGCTGGAATTCTGCAAATAACCAGCTAGCTAGCTCTTGTCACTGTTGTGCCTGTGGGTGATGTTCCCGACTTCACAGAGCCTCCATTTCTCCAGCTGCACTTACCACAAGAAGTGTAGCAAGGCTAAGAGTTATCCACAGAGGATGTCTGTGGAGTCAGACTGTGTGGATCCCTGGTCCCATAGTAGCACAGCGTCAGGTGCGGTCCAAGAGACATTAGTTTGCTTTGCAAAACAAACCCTTGAATATAAGCTCTGCTTCTCAGTATGGCAACTTCAAAACACATGTTTTTAGGTGAGAACACATGTGGATGGGTCATCTAGACAAAGGCTACATTCATTCCAGGAAAAAATATGGATTTCAAGAAAAAAAATGGTGCCAGGAAATGCCATTCCAAACCTATTCATAATACTTTTAAGATGTATTTATTTCACATGTATGGGTGTATTGTCTGCATGTTTGTCCATGCACCATGCACATGCCTGGTGCCTCAGGAGGCCAGAAGAGACCCCTGGATGCCCTGGAACTGGAGTTAAAGGTAGCTGTGAGCTGCCATGTGAATGCTGGAAACTGAACCCAAGCCCTCTGCAAGAGCAGTAAGTACCCTGAACCATTGAGCTTTCTCCCTAACTCTCAAACCTATTTCATAAAGATGTGTCCAACAGAAAAACAATAGATACCACCATTCTAAATTCCCAAAGTTGCACTTTGCCAAAACTCTGTTACCAAAATGAAGTGGATATTATCTTTGTCAAGACAGGAATCCTAGAGGACATGAATAAATCGATCCAAAATCCTTGCTTTTTGTATGCTGTGGCCTTTCAGCGTACATAAAGTCAAGTGTGTTCAAACAAGTCCTGTGACTCCTGAATGGTAACCATAGTATGTGTCAAGTACGGCTTCAGTTTTTTTTTTAGAATATGGTTTGTTTATTTATTTTTACTTTAGGTGCATTGCTGTTTTGCCTGCGTGGCTGTTTATAGGAGAGTGTCAGATCCTGGAGTTACAGACAGGTGTGAGCTGCCATGTGGGTGCTGAGAATTGAACCCAGATCCTTTGGAAGAGCGGCCAGTGCTCTCAACCACTGAGCCATCCCATGGCTTCACCACCCTAAATGATTGTTATCTTTGAAATGGAAGGCAAAAGAAAGACAGAGCCTTGCCCTTAACTAGTTCCAGGCTCTCGGCTTTGCTGGAAGAGAGACTCTCTTTAATACCTTCAGAATCTCTCTTGCCTCGAAGCAACAGACAAGTATGTGCTGCTCCCTTCTAAACAGGGAACGGCAAGAACAAACAGAAGACCGGAGACTAGCTTTGAAGCTCGGCATCCCTGGAGCCAAGCTTCTCCCAGGCTCCCGAGCTCCAGGGGCACGCACTGAAGAGAACACCCAGCTCTTAACAGCTAACTTATTAATTCCAGGCTGTCTGGGTTTAGACTGAAGGTCACAAATCTGGCTTTAACCTTAGTACTGATAGGAATCCTGTGGGAATCCTGAGTGGCCAAAGAAATGCTGTAATATCACTAATAATTAATAATGGCAATACTGTCCCAGGTTTCTTGTTTTCCTGGTTTTCAATCCCTGAAGGCTTCAAATCACTTTGCAGACCAATTGATTAACCCACTGCTGATCTGTAACGGATCCAGGCACAGTGTATTGCCCTGTTGTCGAGAATACAGCCACACTCGGCTTGTTTAAGCACGAAGACAGACACATACTGAAACTCAGTGTAAATTTCAGGTAGGCAGGTTATAATTACCCACTTGAAACCCAGCCAGGAAGTGAAGTTAATACCCTCTCCTTCATGAAAAGCGCCCTGGTAACTTCTGGATCAGAAACAGCTTGAATTTTCGCCTCCTCCAACTCAGGTTTTCAGAGCCTGTGCGCTACTGACATTTGGCACCAGAAGGCATTCTGTCACGTGGGGGTGGGGGCAGGGGGCAGGGGGGCAGGCCTGCACCCTTCAGGGTGCTCAACAGCCACACTAGATGCTATACATACACCTGCCTTCCAGTGTGACAACTGAAAATGTCCCCAGATCTAGCCAAATGTCTCCTGGGGTGGGGTGGGGCAAAGTCACCCCTGCAGAGAACCGCTGGTGTAGCTGATGTGGTGGGTGGGGGTGGAGGGGAAGCTGAGAAAGGACTTGCAGTACTTTCATACTTTGGGCTCTTGAAGGGCTCCTGCTGAAAGAGGGGCACATATTGCCTGTGGCCTTTGGAAACTACCGCTCATTCCCCCCACACACAAAAATAAAATAGAAAAAATGCCCCCACCACCGCAAGCTATCCCACACCACTCTCTCCCTAGAGTCCTTCTTCTGGGCATCCCTACAGTAGCCAGGATAGCTTCTAAGAAGACTTCTGGTACAGGCGTCTCTAGCCCCAGAATGCACCTCAACTTCCTGGGTCCTAGCTCCTTTCTCTTCTCCATTGCCCCTAACAGCTGCAGGGAGGCCTCTCTGTGGTACCAGCTGCAAACGTCTTTGACCACAACCTACTCTTGGAAGCATCAAACCCACAGACTCTCACATACACACACCAGGTCCTCAGCTGGGGACCCTTGAAACCCACCCCACTCCCTACCTCACCCCTGCCTGGCCCAGGCTGGCAGCCCCAGGCTCTTCCCACAGTCCAGGAATGTGAACATTTTCCCCCACAGTCCACAAGAAATGTATTTTACACACACAAACTAACAATTTTACTTTTTGAACTTTTTTAGATTTAATTTTAGACTTAATAGAAAAGCTGTACTAAGCGCCCCGGGGTAAACCTGGCAGCATGGCTATGGCCTGAGATTGCAGTAGTTTGGAGGTAGAGTCAGGAAGGTCAGCAGTTCAAGGCCAACTTTCATCTTTGCTTAAAAAAAAAAAAAAACAAAAAGTAAGCAAAAGCTAGGCATTCTGAGCCGAGACTAAAGCAGGACAATAGAAAGTAATACAGGAAGACTTTGATTCAAAAATCCCAAGAGAGAATGCTGTATTACATTTAAAAAAATTAAAAAAAAATATTCAAGTGGCAACAACTGAATTTCCATATATTCCTCACCCAACTAAACATATGCTAACATAGCTGATGTCACAATCAGGAAATTAGACCTGTACAATGTTCCAGAGCAATCTTAAGACTCCTGGTTCCCAGTATTGTCCCTTCACAGTTCCAGGGTTTTTCAGAGTTCCTCGGTGTTGCCTCACTTTTCACAATAACCTGAATCTTTTGAAAGGCATTGAGCCAGTGCTCACCTTTAATCCCAGGCAGAGGCAGGCGGAGCTCTGTGAGTTGGAGGCCAGCCTGGTCTACAGAGCAAGTTCTAGGACAGCCCGAGCTATTACAAAGGAGAGGGGGGGGAGGGGGAGAGGGAGGGAGGGAGGAAGGAAGAAACGAAGGAACGAAGGAAGGCAGGCAGGCAGGCAGGCAGGCAAGCATTGATCAGAACTTTGTCAAATGTTCCATTTATGGTGATCAATTTTGTCACCATGACCAGATCCAGGATCATGTATGAGACAAGATTCTGAGCCTGCGTGCCTGTGAAGGAGTTTCTAGGTCAAGGTAACTGAGGTGGGAAGACCCACCTAACATGTGGCGATCATTCTGTGGGCTGGAGTCCTGGGTAGAATAAAACCAAGAAAGAGTGAAGGGCAGCGAAATTCACACCTCTAATCCCAGCACTCAGGAAGCAGAGGCAGGCAGAGCTCCGAGTTAGAGGCCAGCCTGAGGGCTACACAGAGAAATCCAAAACCAATAAAATAAAATAAAATAAAATAAAGGCTGGAGAGATGGCTCAGTGGGTTAAGAGCACTGACTGCTCTTCCAGAGGACCCGGTTCAGTTCCCAGCACCCACATGGCAGCTCACAACTATCTAAAGATCCAGTTTCAGGGGATCTGACACCTTCACACCAATGCACATAAAATCAAAAGTTAAATAAACCTTTAAAAAAAAGGTTTGGGGGAAACTGTGCCCTGTGAAATAACCCTCGGATATATTGTGCGTGTGCGTGCGTGTGTGTGTGTGTGTGTGTGTGTGTGTGTGTGTGTGTGTGTGTGTGCAGGTGACCACGGAGTCCAGATGATGGCATCTAGAGCTAGAATTACAGCTGGCTCTGTTGGAGCCTGGGAACAGCACCCAGGCCCCTGCGAGAGCAGGATGTGCTCCTAATCACTGAACCATCCCTCCAGCGCCCAGTCTACTCATGCTGGTGTGAAAGCGCAGTTCAAGGCGGCCCTCTCGACTCCCCTTACTGGAATGTCTCGCTGCTCTGCCTCAGTGAGCGGACACAGGGTTTTCTTTCTTTCTCTCTGCCCAGGTCGCCTGTGTACGGTGCATGGTTTTAAACTTCTTGACTTCTCCCGTCTGGTGGCCTCTCAACACCCTGACTTCCGCAGTGAACCCAGACACTGCTCTCATTTCAATTCTGGGGGCTGGGAGGCTGGAGGGGGCTCTCCCCACCTGTACTTCCAGCTCTCACTTCTGGTGGCTTCAAGAAATCCCTCCCTCCCTGCATGTTCTACCTGGAGTCACATTAAGCTCAAAATAAAGCTAATTAAGCTCTTTCGATTAATTGTGATTTTTGTACTTTGGCACTCAGTGTGGCTCAGATGGCACAAACTCAGCAAGCTCTCACACAAACTGGTCCCCCTCCCCCACACCCGTACCTAGTAATGGGGACACCCTTGTTCTCTGTCAGCCGAGACTTCCCACCAGCCACCCAGCCCTTCTCTAACTCGGAGGCTGGCAAACTTACCTTTTTTCTCTTTGGATGTTTGAAATAGGGTCTCACTACAGAGACCAGACTGGCCTTGAACTTTTGATCCTCCTGCCTCAGCTTCCTGAATTATTATTATAGGAGTTTTGGGGGAAACCTCCCAGCCTTGCTGTTTGCTTGCCCAGCCTCCTGGGCCACTAAGCTACATCTGGCCCCTTGTCAAGTTTTACAGACCAGCAGAATTACCTGCAGGGCTCCTCAAAGGCCCCAGGTTCCACCCCCAGCCCTCAGAAAGGAGAGACCTAATGGGCAGACCCACCCTCAGAGAGGAGTCAACACTATTCACTTCAGGACCTTGAAATCCCCATCGCTAACAAGTTCCTGGTGGCTGGGAGAACTCTGACCACCCACGTACTACAGGCTCCCCACTTCCTTCCTGACCTTCAGAGAAACAGCAGCGGCTCAGACCACTACACTACCTGTCCACCAAGACAACAAGCAACACCTGGAACCTCCCCGCAAGCGGCACCCTAAAACCTCCCGTCCCACAGTTCCCTCCTACAGAAGGTCCTGACCATTTGCCAGCCTCACAAGAACTCAAATCTCTCCCCTCCTTGAAGGGACCAGCCCTAAACCAGCAGCTCCAGGTGGACTCGTGTCTCCAGGCTTCCTGGAGTTTCCCCCTTCTGGCCCTTGGTGACAATGAAAGTGGGTGATTTCAAAACTGAGGTTAGACCTGCATAGCCCAGACAAGTAGTGGATTGTATTTGGTGTGTTCTTGCTGCATTGTGGTAGCCTCTGTGACTGGCCCTGTCACCACACACTAGTTAGGGTTCCTGCCTGAAGCCAGGACAATCTGGTTGGCAGGGAACCTTTTAATAAAATTACCAATGATGTCTTTTTTTTCTCTCTCTCTTTTTAATTTTGAGGCAAAATACCTAGCTCTGACTGGCCTCGAATGTCAGGGTCCCCTTCCCTGCACCACCCCACCTCTTTCTCTCTCTCTCTCTCTCTCTCTCTCTCTCTCTCTCTCTCTCTCTCTCTCTCTCTCTCTCTCTCTCTCTCTCTCTCTCTCTTTCTCTCTCTCTCTCTGCTACTGGAAGCACAGGGAGGGACCTAATGAACAAGGAAAGGGGACTCCACCCATTCGATAAAGAGTTAAAATTAATGAAATTCACTTAGGAAGTAATATAGACACTGGGCACGCAGGACGCTGTTAACAGTAGGTAGGCATGGGGTGGGGGGAGTAAGCTAACTAAAGATATCACCCAGGGCTAAAGTCAGAAGACATGCGGGGTCCCCTAGACTTTTCTGTTGGAGAAGTTTTGGAAGATCACTCAAAGAAAACCGTACTGTGCCCGTAAACAGCCAAATCAAGAACTGGCTTGCACAGGCAAGGCTCAGGCAGTCGCCCTGGCCTCGGGCCTGTAACTGCCCTGACTGCAGGATGCGGGGCTCGGGGGAGCCGCACTACCGATAACCGCCGGCAGGTGTCGCTTTCCTGGCCTCCGAATCCACTGTGAGCTCAGCAAATGGAGGCGCTAAGAGGAGGTTGGGACGCAGGCAAAGGAACGGATTTCCTGGCCTCGGAACATCCTGGTTCTTGTTTCGGGGGGCGGCGGGGGAGGTCTCTCTCCTTTTTTTAAAAATCATGTACTTACAAGTCATTTACTGGGTGTCAAGCCCTGCAGGAGTGATTGAGTGGTCACGCAGAGACTCAGGTCCTGTCCCGGTCACCCTGACCTCAAAAGCAATGAGGGATTTTTTTTTAGGCAGCAGCATGATTTCTGATGCTCAGTGCTTGAAAATTCAAGTTGGGGGAAGAAAAACCCCAGCTCTCAAGCCAAGCAAAGAACCTTTGATTTTGTTATAAGGTAAGAGGGGCTTTGCATTCTTTAAACCCTTTCATTTCCTAGTGGCTTTAAAATCTTCTCTGAGGGCTGAGTTTGCCCCTGTGTGCTGGGGATACAGAGATGAATGTTAAGACCTCGACTCTCAGGGGGCACAATAAGCAGATGAACGTGTAAGCGAGTGCATCCTAGCCTAATGTTGGTCCGCGCAGGGCATAAGGGGGAACCAGGAGTTCAGGGCAAGACTCAAACCCAGGCCTAAAAGTCATGGAGCCTTACGTGAAAGCCACCACCCACTGCTAACGCCCAGAGAGGAACATCATTTGCCTTCTACCCAAGGACAGAGGCGCGACAGAGGCATTCTGACCCCTGATCTATTCTGACCCCCTGAGCCTGGCCTCTTAAAATTCATTTCTGACTGTGCCTAGGAACGACCATCCACAATACATCTAACTTCCTTCTATGAACCGGCATCCTAGAGTCTGGCTGAAGTTAGGAGAGTCCACCCGTTGCTCCTCTATGTAGCTTGTTTTTTGTTTATCTGTTGCTTGGTTTTAGGCTGTTTGTCTTTCATATGCTGAGATTGTTTGGATTTTTTTTTCTTTGTACTTTTGAAATGATTTAAAAATTCAGAATTCCAGGAAAGACTTTCTGGTTTTTTGTTTTGTTTTGTTTTTTGGTTTTTTTTTATTCCTCACTAGGCTCACAGAACACTAACCATGTGGTTCCAACCTCTGGGGGGTTTTAGTCTGCAAATATCTCTTCATACAGCCAGAGAAATTGTCTCTAATCCCCACAACACACTTCGGGGCGTATCTGGGCCCTCTGGCCTGTTTGGAGCCGCTAGGAATGAGGCTAAGCTGGAGACAAGAGCTAAAGGCTGCCTGGCCTCCAGCTATGTTGGATTTTGGCCCCTTTTCTCTGAATGGGGAAATGGAGTCTTCCATAAGCACCTTTATGTCTATCTATTTTATCTAATAAATAAAACAATACAAGCCAGCAAGGCCGCTCTGCAGGTAAAGGCAAGCCTGCCTAGCCAGATGACTGAAGGCTATCCCTGGAGCCTACCTGGTGGAAGCAGAGGAACTTACTCTGGCAAGTGTTCTCTGAGCTACACACACACACACACTAAACAAGTGTTTTGACATATTTTAAAAACATACAAAACTCTATATTCAGTGTTCCCTGAACTTTGTGCCCTTTTTGTGAGTGCCCTTTTCAAAAAAGGAGTTCTGCCTCATAGAGAAACACTCTATCCCAATACATATCTGTATTCCCAACACTCCAGAGGCTGAGGCAGGAGGATTGCAAAGCCATGTAGTCCCTGCCAGGAATCTGAAGCTTCTAGGAACCAAGTTACTATCCTGTGGTGGTGAGGTCTTCCGTGTATTTGCCCCATCCCAATTCCCCTTAAATAAGTGATTTGAGGGCTGGAGAGATGGCTCAGTGGTGAAGAGCATTGACTGCTCCTCCAGAGGTCCCAAGTTCAATTCCCAGCAACCATATGTGGCCCACAACCACCGGTGATAAGATATGGTGCCAACTTTTGTCTGCAGGGACACATGCAGGAAGACCATTGTATACATAATAAATAAATCTAAAAAAAAAATTAAAAAAAAGTGATTTGAAGTGGCTCGATTTAGAATATTAATCTATTAAATCCCATCATATTATACTTGTTAAATTGCTCCAGTCTATTAAAAGAATTTGGAGCTGGGCGCAGTGGTATATTCCTGAAATCCAGGGAGAAAGGTCACCAGTTCCAAATCAGCATGGGGTACATACACAGTCAGACCCTATCTTAAAAAAAATTAAAACAATTTTCAAAAAAGTGTAGGACCCCCCAGGTCTAGGAATTTAGTAGATGACGTATTGTTCTCTTTGTATCAGCCACTGATTCTTTTGCATGTGTAGCAGTTTGAATGAGAAATGTCCCCCACAGGCTCATGTATTTGAACACTTGATGCCCAGTAGGTGGCACTGTTTGAGGCTGTGGAACTTTCAGGAAGTGGAGCATTTGCTGGAGGAAGTATGTCACTGGGGGTGGACTTTGAAGGATTGTAAGTCTGCTCCCCTTCCAGTTTGCTCTCTCTGCTCAGATTTGCTGTTGGACATATGATCTCTCAGCTTCCTGCTCTGGTCCCCTTCTCACATGCTTCCCCACCATTATGGAGTCTCCTTCTGGAACCATAAGTCCAAGTGAGCTCTTTGTTCCATAAGTGGCTTTTGGTCATGGTGTTTTATCACAGCAACAAAATATGGTGTGCTCTCTACGACACTGTTTTCTCGAGTGAAGCTGGAGATGGAGCCTTATACCAAACAGCAGAGACATCCATCGAATCCGGGACGAGCAACCTTCAGAGGAGCAATTGTTGGTCTTTGCAGATGATGCTGATTTCCCATCCTCTCTCCTACATCCCTGTGCTATCCACAAGCACTCCACATGGAACCTCTGCCTGGCAGATCATTGACATCTGTGTACTGCCTTGACCTTCCATCCCATTACATTTGCCTAAACAATGAAGTTCAGTTCCTCTTATGTCTCATATTTTTACCTGCTGCTCTTTTACGGATCCTGGATTTTCCCGTCCCAGCCCAGCTAGCCACACGCCACACCTAGAAGCTGGCCTCCTTCCGGCTACACGACAGCTTCCCAAGTGAATGACACATGTTTCTGGAAATGTGCTGGTCAGTCAGGACCATCTGAATCATGTTTTCAGCGTACACGCAGCTGCTCGGCCGCTCACACCTTCCACCAGCCAGCTGCTTCAAGAATGAAGAATCTTTCTGTAATCCAAATGCAATGCTTTCCAGGGCTGGAGACGGGCACAGTGGCTAAGAGCACACGCTCCTCCCTCTTACAGAAGACTGAGTTCTATACTCAACACCCACATAAGGTAGCTCACAACTGTCTGCAACTCCAGCTCCGGGTGATCTGATGCCCCAACTGTACACACACCCACACACACCCACACACATATACACACACACTGGCACCGCATGCAAATAAGTTATTATGTTATTATGTTAATTTTGGTTTCTAAAATGCAGTGCTTTCTCCTGTCAAATTCAGCAGCTCCTCCATCCACCAGTGCAGCTGTTTCTCGGCCCAGTGGAACAGCCACTACCACAGCTGCTGGTCCCAGTACTTTTGCCCCAGCATCTGGTTCTGTCTCTGGCCCAGAGGTTGCCCCTGCCCCTGGCTTCCCCTTCCCTCTTCCTTGGATGGGTATGACCCTACCCACATCTTTTGCCTTCCCCCCAATGCTTGTGCCCCCTACGGGCTTTGCTGGCCTGACCTCAGAGGAGCTGCAGGCACTGGAGGGCCATGAGCTGCATGCACCTGGAGGCCCAGCTGCAGAGTCTGTGCAACATACACATGCTACTGGATGCCGCCATTGCTGCAAATCAACCAGTACCTCACTGTGCTGGCCTCCTTGGGGACCCCCAGGCCAGCTACTTCAGTCACCCCAGTGAAGAGGCTGCTTCTGCAGTGGTATCTGCTGCCCCCTCCACCAGCGTCCCCAGCTCTGAGGCCCCATCCCTATCCCCAGGAGCCTCCTCAACATCCCCTGAAGCTGAGAAGCCTTCGGCTCCTGAGTCGGTGGACGCTGCAGAGGAGCCTCCTGAAAGAAGGTGAAGCCCCTCCAGGCCCTGCTTGAGAGTGTGGGACCATGCTGCCGTGCCGAACAGTATTACTTCTGTTCGCAAGTGTGGAGACCCGAGGGGCTGAAGACAGACCAGGACCTTGCCCCACCCTCCTGCCTAGACTGACACCAGTCTCCTTCCTCTACCCCAATCCAAGCCCCTTTGTGATGGTGGCTGTGCCCCCTAAGCCCTGTGGCATTTCCATGTCTTACTGGCAACCACACAACTCAGGGAAAGGAGTGCCTGGGGGTGGGGGACAGGAGGGCAGCACTGAGGGACCCTCTCCTGTCCCTCCCCAGATTCCCCCCCTCCCGTCTCACCCAGCAGCCACTGCCTGGTGGGCCTGGCTGACGGTGGGTGCTGCTCCTTAACCACTGCTCCCCAGAATCCAAGGCAGGCTACCTCCGACCCGTGGGACTCGAGTTCAAGATTGGAACTACTTCTGTACCTAGTGGATTTGGGCTTACTTTTGTCTTTTTGATTTGAATGCTTGACCCCAGGAAGGAGGAGCAGGTGTGAGGCTAGGTACCTGGAGTTTCCCATTTAGAACAGGCTCTGGGCCATGCAGAGACCATGCAGCCCAGGCCTGGCTGCTTCTGTCTTTCTTCCTTTTGGTTGTGTTACAGGAGTTTCTGGAGACAGTTTCAGGTGACAGTTTCAATTTGTAAATATTGTACAAATTTTAGTAGCTTAAATTGCATATACAGCCAAATAAAAACTTGCGTTAAAAAAATGCAGTGCTTTCTAATGTGGACTTGTATCGGTCTCTTCTGTTTGCCCACGTGTGCCATCCGCCTTTCAACACAGCTATAACGAACGAGAGCTGCTGCATGTTGAGCACCAATGCAGCCAAAGCCTAGGTAGGCTTGGTGGCCTGCCTGGAAATTCCTTAACCTTCCACCTTCAGATTCAGAAAGATAAATAGGCTTTTCTTGTTTATTTTGTTTTGTTGTTTGTTTGGTTTTTGAGACAGGGTTTCTCTACACAGCTTTGGAACCGGTCCTGGAACTCACTCTGTAGACCAGGCTGGCCTCAAACTTACAGAGATCCGCCTGCCTCTGCGTCCTGAGTGCTGGGATTAAGGGCGTGCGCCACCACCACCCGGCGTAAATAGACTTTTTTAAAAAATAATTTCTTTATTGAATCTTTGGGATTTCACATCATGCACCCCAATTCTGCTCACTTCTCTGTCCCCTCATATCCTCCCCTCACCCCTGCTGCACCCCCCAAAAGAAAAAACCAAACCAAACAAAAATCAGCAAGCGAACGAAACAAAAAACAAAACAAAATAACCTCTCCACCCCTCCATCTTTCCCACCGCTGCAGCAGCTCTCCATTCATCCTGGTGGCTTCACTTGCTCATGTTCTTTGCAAGTCACTGGTCTGGCCCAAGGTCTCTGGTTTCTGGCACACATCATCACTGGATCCTCACCGGAACTCCTCTCGCACATCCCTCAGCTGCCTGGAGTCACTGAGATCCTGCTGGTATCCTGCCACAGGACCAGTCCCTTCACCAACTTCAGCAGGTCCTCGATGGGGCAGATGTCGGGCTGTGGGCCTGGGTGGTCAGTCCATGCCACTGGGGCCACCCACCTCAGTCAAGGGGCAGAGCCGGCTCCCCTACACCGTGTGGGCAGGGTCAGTTCTCCCTCACCTCCTGGTGGCAAGGGGTGGGGCCCGTCTCTTCCAAGCGCAGGGAAGGGAGCCTTACTTGTTAGTAAACAAGATCACAAGCTATGTGAGGGCAGGAGCTGTGTTTGTCTCGCTCTCCACTCTGTCCAAGAGCCAACCACTGTATACACTCCGCAGAGCAAGAGCTCGGGAAATACTTCCTGGCGGATAAATAAAAAATGTATGCGTGCACAAAGGCAACTTCATCTGCGCATCGTAAATCAAGTGCGGAAGAGCAAACACAGACCCCATCAGTGCCTTCTGGAAGGGGATTTGAGGGCAGAGGCTGAATGGCCGTCTGTATTAATCAGCTTTGCGTCACTGTAGCAAATGCTTGTGATAAACAGAGTTCCTGAGAGAAGGGCTTCATTTCGGCTCACTGTTCATTTGATTCTTTGCTGATTGGGCCCGTGTAACTGGGCCTGGGGTAAGGCAGAACCTTAGAGAGGGGCCGCGTCAAGCAGGGCTGCTTGCATGGAAGCAACCTGGAAACAGAAAGAGAAGGAAGGAGAAAAGGGCTGGTATACCAGTATCCCCTTCTAGGGTACACCCCAACCCTAACTTCCTCCCGGTAGATCCCCTGTCTTAAGGGCTCTCCCATCACCCTGTAATGCCTCCGGCTGGCACTTAACAAAGGCCTGAGAGACAGTCAAGATCCAGATTACAACAACACCCGCGATATTCAAAACAGACAACAGTCTTGATTTTCAGTTTTAAAACAGTCTGATCTCAGTACGTCACACTTAAAACCTTTAAGAACCCCAAGAGATTTTGTTGATATCAGATATTAAATGTCAGTACTTTCACAGAAAATTAAACAAAAACCAAAGGTGTACTTATATTTAGAAAAACCAATCAATTCTACATCAACATAATGTTTTGTTTTGTTTTGTTTTTTGAGGCAGGCTCTTCCTACATAGCTTTGGCTGTCCTCGAACTCACAATGTGCACCTCAGGCAGGGGTCCTGGCTGTCTGGAAACTTCCTGACTATGTCAATGTCATCTGCTGCTGGGTTTCAAGAGACAGGATGTGTTCTCATGTTTCCCTTCATGTTTATGTCAGCTCAAGGTAACCACTCCCAACCGAAAGTTTGGGGGTTAATTAGCCTTCATTTTACTGATGCTTTGTGGCCTTTTGAGGTTTCCTTATATAGCCCTGACTAGCCTTCAGTTTAGGAGCCTTCTGCCTCACCCAGCCAAGTACTGTAATTAGGTACACCTGAACCACACCTGGACCACCAGAAAGGCTGTGATGGTTTGAATGAGAAATGGCCCCTATAGGCTCAGGTGATGTGGGATTCCCCTCTGGATGCTGTGAATGCCATTGGTTAAAAAAAAAAAAAGCTGGTTTGGGCCTATTGCACTGTGGAATAGGGCAAGGCGGGAATTCCAAGCAGATAAAGGAAGAGAAAGAAGCCGGAGACAGAAAAGCCTTGTAGCTACCGCAGGAGACAGACGCCAAATGGAACCTTACCAGTAGGCCACAACCACATGGCGATATACAGGTTAATAGAAATGGATTAATTTAAGATATAAGAACTAACTAGCAATATGCATAAGCTAATAGGCCAAGAAGTGTTTTAATAATATAGTTTCAGTGTGATTATTTCGGGTCTGGGCAGCCGCGAAACAAACGAGCAGCCTTCACCAACACTCAGGTATCGGAACACTTGGTTCTCAGTGGGCGCGCGTTGGGGAGGGGAATGCTATTTGGGGCGGTGGTGCAGCCTTGATGGAGGAGCTTTGGGAGTCCACAGCTTACCCACTTCCAGTCTTGCTGCTTTGCTGACCCAGCACAGTGGATTCTTAGCCCTCTGCAGCTGCGTGCCAACATCTTTCTTCCGTCTGCTCATGGTGTTATATCGTAACAGCAGAAATGTAACTGCCACAAAGGCACAGCCTAAAGCATCTGTGAGGAGTTTTGCTGTCGCTCCTCAGTGCCGTGGAGTCTTCATAGGACCACACACATGCCAGGCCAGGTCTCCATCACTGAGCTACAGCCCTCGCTGCCTTTACTTGTTATTTTGTGAGAGGGTCTCACTAAGTTTCCCAGGCTGATCTTAAACTCCCTCTGTAGCCCACACAGGCCTTGAACTTGAGGCCCTTTGCCTCGGTCTCCCAAGTCGCTGGGAGTTACAGGTCTGCCACCAGAGCTAGTCTGCGAGGTCTTCGTAGCCACTCGCTCGCAGAATCCTAGAGGGCTTTGTAGATCTAAACACACGGTCTCCACCCTCAGAAGGCTTCCACAGGCAAAGGCACCATTCCACGGCAGGCTAGCCGGGTTAGAACACAGCATTTGCCAGAGCGTCCCAACCCCAGAGGGCGAGTGCATCAAGCACTGCAGTTAGCAATCGCCTCCACAAGGTAGTATTTACTGAGGGCACATACCCAGGGACTTGAGTAACAGAAGCCCCCAGGTTGCCAGGGAGGGGACACGGGCAATTTTGCTTCTAAGCATCACCTGCTTCTCCCTCTGGGTCAGCCCTCCTGGGAGTTGTGACCCTCAATGGCTGTTGGAGCCATTAACTTTTAAGAGGGCCAATTTGAACAGCTAGAAACCATAAGCATAGTGGGAGATGAAGAGGCTTGGAGGCCGGAGGTTTTTCTCCTTAGCTGTTTTCAGAGGTGGGACGACGGTGCGTGTAGTGGACTCTGGCCATGGAGAAGGGTGTTCCTCTCCACCCAGGCAGCCGAGCGATGGGAGGTTTTACAAGCGCCCCCCTCTTCGTTGGGCCTCAGTTTTCACAGCCGCAAAATGAAGAGATAAAATACCATCCATCTTTCATCTCCCTTTCATCTTCATTGCTCTACAGCCTCTGTGAGCCGTAAAGATTTACGTAGAACTTCGTCTCGATTTTATTATTCATCGTTCATCATTTTCCACCAGGGCCAGTGGCAGACCGTGCATACGGAAGTAAGTGGTCCGCGCTCCCCGGGATGATGGAAGAGGCGCCGGAAACCCAAAGGAGCTCCCCTAGCGCTCTGCCACTGCAAACCTGGAGCTCCCCGTCCCACGTGCAGACAGGGCTCAAAGCATGGTCTCTACGTGGTCTTGAGTTCACAGGGCAAATAACTACATGACCTGTGATGTTTGCAGAGCCTTTCCGCCTCTGGGCACCCTGGGAATGACACTAAGAACAGCATCCGGAGAGACAGCCGCCAGGCACGGTGTGGGGCACAGGGCCCTATAGTGACGGATAGACTGAAGGAAATCAGTGGGGTACACAGGGTAGTCCCCAGTGCAGAGAGCAGCAAGCCAGGAGGGAAAGTGGCCCTGAGCCTCCACAGTGATGGAAGGAATAACTCCACACACGGCACTGTGGGGGTTGGAAAGAAAATGACCCGCAAAGGGAGTGGCACTATGAGAAGGTGTGGCCTTGTTGGTATGGGTATGCTTGTGGGTATGTTCTTGTTGGAGGAAGTGTGTCACTGTGGGGGTGGGCTTTGAGCTTTCCTATGCTCAGGACACTGTCCAGTGGGTCTCATTCAGCTTCCTGTTCACCTGCACAAGATGTAGATCTCTCGACTCCTTCTCCAGCACCATGTCTGCCTGCACGCCGCCACGCTCCCTGCCATGATGATAATGGACCTCTGAAACTGTAAGCCACTGCCCCAATTAAATGTGTTCCTTTATAAGAGTTGTCATGCTCATGGTGTCTCTTCGCAGCGACAAAAACCCTAAGACATACAATAAACTTTGCCTCATTTGATCATCCTCCCCCCAGGATGCCCAGCAAAAAGGGGGGGGGGGGTCTCTGACCACCCTCTAGGACTCTGGGCCTGCTATGGCACTGTTACTCAAATTCAAGTGCCATAAGCTGACTTTCATGTGGCAGAGCTGGGATTGGGCCCAATGAGAAGCCACCCTAACTTTAAGACTGAGTAATCCAGTTATAAAGCAAGTGGGAACAGGAGAGGGGCGTGGAGAGATGGATCGGCAGTTAAGACCACTTGCAGAGAACCCAGGTTCAGTTCCCAGCACCCACGTGGGACTTACAACTATCTGTGATTCCAGTTCCGAGGGATTGGAAATCACAAGACAGGCCTCCCGCTTCCCTTTCTCCCTACCAGGGCTTGGGTATCAAGGTATGGCAAAGCCCCTCTCTCAGTTCTTAACCTAACATAATGGAGTGGAGCTATTGGCCAAGGGAACTTCCCAGCCTTCCCGGAATGGCTTGGCATGGTGACTCAACCTCTATTCCTAACGCTCAGTAATCAGAGGCAGGAGGATCACAACAAGTTTGAGGCCAGCCTGAATTATATAGAAAGTTTCCAGCTCAGCAAAACTACAGAGAGACCATCTCAAAAAAAAAAAAAAAAAATCAATAAGCCACCAAACAGCAGCCTGAGGTGTTACTCTAGGGTATCACTTCCCGAATAGTTCCTTCCGCACTCTGCTGGGACATGCGTGGGAACCAGATGTGAGCCCAGCCTTCTCACTTGAGCAGACTGAATTTGTCAAATCAGCTCATCTGGGGGTGGGCATGAAAGGGGGTTTGAGGGTGTGTTCTGGAGACTTCTGAACATACCGGACCATGGAAGCAGAAAAACCTCCTGGGGGGGGTGGGGGGCGGGGGTTCTCCAACCATCATGATGGGGTGTTTTCTGCTTGCTGGGGTGAAAGAGAAAAGGGCAGACAGTCATGTTGGATCATAACTGTCCCATTATCTCTTCCCAAGCCTCCATTTCTTTCGTCTCCAAAGCAAAAACACCTTGAAAAATGTGTCCTCGGGGCCAGAAATCTCAGTTTGTCCCAAGACATCCTTCTAGAGTTCATCAGAAATGACTGAGTGCATCTCCAGTAGGCCTTCAAACTTTGGCCGGGTCAGCCCCTCATTATTGCATAGTCTTTGCTGAATATGGGAGTTGGGGTGACTTTTAAATCTTGACGGACGGTGCAGTCCTTCTGCATAGGGTTACTCGTCTGGGGCCCAGGGAAATTCCCTAAGAAACCGCAGGGAGACGAGTTAAGCAGCTCTATCACACACAGACTTGGCTGCAGCAACACCCCGCGGGTTGAAGAGGCAGCTGAGCTGACAGGGCCTATTGTGAAACTCCCAGCTCTTGGCCTGCGCTAACCAGGTGTTGCTCAGCAACCAGGTTGCCCAAAGATTCCCGGACTCTTTAAGTCCAATCAGGAATGTTGGAGTCCGTTTTGAGTGAGACCCGGAGACCCAGGGAGACACGGGAAGAGCTGTGTGGTGTGGTCATGGCCAAGCCCCTTTAGCCTACCCACACCTCAATCTGTCTAAAGGAGACACACACATCGTTATAAGGATCGTTGCCAAGGAAGTCGGAGAGGCGGTTAGCACGATGCCTGGCGCATCAGCTAGATTTACTGCCTACCCACTTGAGAGACCCAGCTAGCTGACCCAAGGGAAACCAGGCGCTCTGCACACGCCTACACCAGGGCCAGGACCCAAGCTTCCGACTTGGGAAAGTGGATCCCCGGAAGACCAAAAAGCCGCCATCAATTCTGAGAGTAGAATCCCACCCACTTTCTTTCTCTGCGTGGTTTCATCTGTACTTTTACTGAGGCCACCTGATCATTACGCCCACCTTCACCCGCACAGCTACAGAAACACCAGATTCGGCTGTGGAGGCAGCTTTCCTGCCTCACTCGCTGCCTGCTCTCCTCTGCCTCTCCCTCGGTCCCCTAAAATCCGTGTGCCTACCGATGCCACATCCCCCAAAAGTACAACACCGCGGACACAGGAGTGGAGCTGTCTGCAGGCCGCGGATGCAAAGTGGAGCTGCGAGCCCAAACTTGCTCTTAGGAATTCCTGACCGAGACTCTAGGAACCACACGCTGCCCCAGACTGTGTGAGCGAAACTCAGGTGCAGCCAGAAGAGAGGAAGAGGGGAAGGGACAGGAGGGAGGGGGAGGAGAAGAGACGAAGAGGAGGAGAGGAGGAGAAAGGAGTGTGGAAGAGGCGAAGGAAAGATGGAGGAGGGGGGAAAGAAGATAAAGTAGGGTGAGGGTAGAGGAAGGGGAGAAAAGGGAGGGAGAAAATGTGCAAGGAGCCTGTACCGGGAAGGGGAAAAAGCCTCAGGTAGTTGGGGTGGGAAATGGAAGGGGGTGGGGCGACCACGGAGTCCTTGACCTCAGAGCCTGGGCTTTGCTGTAAGTCGGGTCACCTATCACGGGCTCCTGGAAGGCTCCGTGGGCTCCTGGGGAGCAGGGCTTCCCTTGAGCGGACTCCGCAGCCTCCTGTGGTACTCTTGGTGGGTTTTACGCTGGAGAACTACAATTCCGAGGCAGACGCTGTGTCCTGCAGTCTTCTTCCGTGAGCTGAGCCGCGGACCCCGCCATGCTGCAAGGCCATCTGCTCCTGCACACTCCACGGGTGAAACCTGGACTCTACACTGACTTTGATCTGTGTCGGTTCTGGTGGGTTAATATTGCCTCGATGACGTTGCAGAGAGAGAGAGACGGGGGGGGGGGGGGGAGAGAGAGAGAGAGAGAGAGAGAGAGAGAGAGAGAGAGAGAGAGAGAGAGAGCAATCTTCAGAGTTATAATGGAAATAGGAAATAGTAGTAACAAATTTCAGCTAGCCTATAGTCGTCCTGCAAAAAGCAGTGTGATAAAATCACACCAGGGGGCAAAGCCCAGAGACTGGCAAACTTCTTAGGATGTTTATCATGTTGTGGGGTAGTAAGACACACACTGCATGTAGCTCTTGTTGTGTACATGTGCGTACATGTAAAAGTCTTTGATTCAGCTCTAAAACAGCTTTGACCCTTAAATGTGGGCAAGTCCAACTTATGACATTCTCAAATGCTATTATTATTATTATTATTATTATTATTATTATTTTGTTCTTAAAAAATAGCTCAAAGACCAGAGAATCACATACTTAAAGTTGGCCTGAAGATCACTTCAGAATAAGGCCCTGCAATGATATGGAAAATTAATAGGTCAAATTGAATTTAAAAAAAAAGGCCTTCTGGTCACATCTGATCCACACCTGAAAAAGCTATGCTTGTTTCATTAAATCAATCATACTAACCTTCATGTAGATGAGCTCTCAGAGAGGAAGCTGGGAGCCCCCACTAAGTCATGTCACAACTATGCGCGAAGCATCAATGCCCTGGGATCCTATGTTCTCTCTAAGAGACTGTGTGGGAGCTCCAGGGATGGTATCGACTCATTTTGCAGCTTGTCTGGTGTCTTTGGTTGTTCATTTTGTTTTGAGATCCACCTACGTCTGCCTCCCATGACATTTCCAAATTGGGATCACTCTCAAGGAAAGCTGGTCTTGGTGTCTTTGAAGTAGGGCACTACCTGGCCACTGAAGGCTGCCCTCTCTTCAAGACTGCAGGCAAGATCTATACATGTTCCATGTGACAACCACTTAACCACTCTTAACCACTGAGCCCTCTCTCTAGCACCCCACTTTGTTTGTTATGAAACAGGGTTTCACTATGTCTGACCTGGAACTTACTGGATAGACCAGGCTGGCCCCCAACTCACTTGATCCGCCTGCCTCTGCCTCCTAAGGGCTGGGATTAAAAGTGTGGACCACCCCTCCCATCTCTAATTTTTAAATTATTATTATCTTATTGTTTTATGTGCATGGGTGTAAAACTACCTTCATGGCATGTGTGTGCATGCAGTGCCCATAGAGACGTGAAGAGGGTGTCAGATCCCGGGGCAGGAATTACAGATGACTAAGAACACTGCTCTTCCAGGGGACTTGGATTTGATTCCTGGCACCCACAGCAGCTCACAGCAATCTCTTAACTCCAATATCAGGGTAGCTGGCCCCCTCTTCTAGCCACTGCAGCCACTATACACACGGTGCATAGACATACATGTAGGCAAAACACTCACATACACACCATAAAATTTAAATATCTTTTTGTTGTTGTTGTTGGGTGGTGGTGGCATATGCCTTTAATCCCAGTATTTGGGAGGCAGAGGCAGAGGCAGATGGATCGCTGAATTGGAAGCCAGCCTGGTTTACAGAGTAAGTCCCAGGATTGCCAGGGTTACACAGAGAAACCCTTTTTGAAAACCCTTTTCAAAAAACAAAAACAAAAAAATAAAAATCTCTTTCAAAAATTTGGCTAACTTAATAGAATAAAAATTTAGAAAATTCACATTCTCTAATTCTTGCTGGATGGCAGGCTTTCTCTTGAGCCACAAACCTGCTCCCAAATCATGACGCAGAGACTTATTATCAGTTATGAATGCTTGGCCTTATCTTATGCTTATCCCACTCTTATAACTTAATTTAACCTGTTTCTCTTCATCTATGTTTTGCCTTGGGGCTTTTTACCTTTCTTTCATTCTGTATGTCCTACTCTGTGTCTGGCTGGATGGCCCTGGGCATCTCCTTCTCTTTCTCTCTTGTTCTCTTCTTTCTCTCCCCCATGAGCCTAGATTCCTCCTCCTACTCATTCTCTCTGCCAACAGCTCCGCCTGTCCCTCTACTGCCTAGCTATTGGCCATTCAGCTTTTTATTAGACCAATCAGGTGCCTTAGGCAGGCAAAGCAACACAGCTTTATGTCGCTAAACACAGTATAAACAAATGTAACATATCTTTGCCTAGTTAAAGTAATATCCCACAACATTGATGAAGGAGGGTCATCTGTCTATGTGTTACTTTCATTGGCTAATAAAGAAACTGCCTTGGCCCTTTGATTTGATAGGACAGAAAATTAGGTAGGCAGAGTAGACAGAATTGTGGGAGAAAGAAAGCAGAGTCAGGCAGATACCTCCATAGCTCTCCTCTCCGAGATCGCCGCAGATTAAGAATCTTCCCAGTAAGACACCACCTCATGGTGCTACACAGATTACTAAATATGGGTTAAAGCAAGATGTAAGAGTTAGCCGGGGCTGGAGAGATGGCTCAGAGGTTAAGAGCATTGCCTGCTCTCCCAAAGGTCCTGAGTTCAATTCCTAGCAACCACATGGTGGCTCACAACCATCTGTAATGGGGTCTGGTGCCCTCTTCTGGCCTGCAGGCATATAGATAGAATATTGTATACATAATAAATAAATAAATAAATAAATAAATAAATAAATAAATAAATAAAAGAGTTAGCCAATAAGAGGCTAGAGCTAATGGGCCAAGCAGTGTTTAAAAGAATACAATTCGGGGCATAAGCTAGCCGGGTGGCGGGACACAGCCCACCGCTCCTTCAACACAACATTGATGTAGTTTTTTCTCCCTTATGAGTTGAGGGGAGTAAGGATAACAAAATGGAACTTGGGCCTCTATAAATCACAGTCATTGCTTGACAAGAACATGAGGAACATCCACTTTAGATTTCATGGCTATGTTCCCTTTGGTAAACTTACATTTAAGATCATAATACCTGGAATGCAAATGTCTTCATTCTAGGCTGAAGGTGAACACATCAAAAGATGAGGTGAGCCTGGTATGGTGGCACACACCGGTCATTCCAGTACTTGGAACGCTGAGGCAGAAGAAACCAGTCTGAGGCCACCCTGGACTGCAGAGAAAGTCATCACATCTCTCTCTACACAACTCATCAAGAACTAAAATGAAGAAAAAATAAATAAAAGCTTGGTGTAATGGTGCCCTTAATCTCAGCACTTGTGAGGCAGAGGCAGGCAGATCTCTATGAATTTGACAGCATCCTGGTCTACACAGTGAGACCCTGTCTCAACAACTTACCCCTCTTTTTTTTTTTTTTTTTTTTTTTTGGTTTTTCGAGACAGGGTTTCCCTGTAGTTTC